>NW_023306663.1:0-1247 GCF_011077185.1 Oxyura jamaicensis
GAGTAAAGCTCATTAGATATGTGCCAGGGAGAGCAATGTCAGGGCCGGGGAAGCAGGCAATGGCCCAGCTGAAGTTCATCTACACTAATGGACGCAGCGTGGGCAACAAACAGGAGGAGCTGGAAAGCCATTGTGCAGCCGGCTAGCTATGACTTGGTTGCCATGATTGAAATGTGGTGGGACCACTCCCATGACTGGAGTGCTGCAATGCCTGGCTATAGGCTCTTCAGAAGGGACAGACAGCACAGAAGGGGTGGTGGTGTGGCTCTCTATATTAGTGTTTTGATGTTGTGGAACACAAGGCTGAGACTGGGAATGATAAGGTTGAGTCACAGAATCACAGAATAATCACAGAATAGTCTAGGTTGGAAGAGACCTCCAAGATCACCGAGTCCAACCTCTGACCTAATGCTAACAAATCTTCCACTAAACCATATCCCTAAGCTCTACATCTAAATGTCTTTTAAAGACCTCCAGGGATGGGGACTCCACCACTTCCCTGGGCAGCCTATTCCAGTGACTAACAACCCGTTCAGTAAAGAAGTTCTTCCTAATATCCAACCTAAACCTCCCCTGGCGCAACTTTAGCCCATTCCCCCTCATCCTGTCACCAGGCAGGTGGGAGAATAGACCAACCCCCACCTCGCTACAGCCTCCCTTGAGGTACCTGTAGAGTGCGATAAGGTCGCCCCTGAGCCTCCTCTTCTCCAGGCTAAACAGTCCCAGCTCCCTCAGCCGCTCCTCATAAGATTTGTTCTCTAGACCCTTCACCAGCTTTGTAGCCCTTCTCTGGACTCGCTCAAGCACCTCCATGTCCTTCTTGTAGTGAGGGGCCCAAAACTGAACACAGCACTCAAGGTGCGGCCTCACCAGAGCCAAGTACAGGGGGACAATCACTTCCCTGGACCTCCTGGCCACGCTGTTTCTTATGCAAGCCAGGATGCTGCTGGCCTACTTGGCCGCCTGAGCACACTGCTGGCTCATATTCAGCCGACTATCAACCATCACTCCCAGGTCCTTCTCTGACAGGCAGCTTTCTAACCACTCATCTCCCAGCCTGTAGCTCTGCTTGGGGTTATTGTGCCCCAGGTGCAGGACCCGGCACTTGGCCTTGTTGAACTTCATACTGTTGGCCCCGGCCCATCGGTCCAGCCTATCCAGATCTTCCTGCAGAGCCTTCCTACCCTCGAGCAGAGCGACACACGCACCTAACTTGGTGTCGTCTGCAGACTTGCTGAGGGTGCACT
>NW_023306664.1:0-12332 GCF_011077185.1 Oxyura jamaicensis
AAAAAAAAAAAAAAAAAAAAAAAGTTTTTTAAATGAAGAAACTTTACATTTTTTTGCTAAATTTAGAATAAGGTGAAGCAGAAAATACAATCATACTTACAAAAACTAACTCTTTGTAAGACACCTGGAAAACAATTAAATATATATATCTGTGAAGTGGGGAGAAAGGAAGGAAAGTTTCACTGTTCATCACTATAAGAATTAATGCATTTAAACCAACACAGCACAGTATTACACTCCAGAAGTCACCAGCTCAGTTAAGCTATTGTAGTAGTGTGGGGGTTGCATAGGAGAAGTCAATTTCTCCACCTATTTTGAGCATTGCTTAGATAGACAAAGAGAGGAAAGGAAAGAGTGGAAAAAAAAGAATAGGCAGTGCTTTCACATTGTGTTTAATTTTATTACCACTGCCATCAGCTCCTGAACTCTTCCCTGCCAGGAAAGGAAACCAGACAGGCTTTAGAATTCTAAATTATTTCCAACTCGATGATTAGAGCTGTGCCCATATCAGTTGCCAGTTTTGCAAATGTAGAATTAGTTTGGACTGTTATTGCAGACAAATGGAAATATTAGAATTGGTGAAACACAGAAAATACAATCAGAAAAAGAATGAAACTTGCTTCCAGAAGTCAGTATGGAAGCAAATGAATCCAGGAGGTACTAGAGAGTTATTGAATTCACCAATGCTTTTGATGTGTCCATCAGCTCAGAGTTCACTGGAATTTATAGAGCAGGCAGAGCACCCTACACCTATGAAATCAGTAGACTATCTTTTATCTTTTTTTTTTTTTTTTTTTTTTTTTGAGGGTACTTGGAGAAATAAGAGACTGCGGGGGACAGCATGTGGAAAGCAAAGAGCTGTGTGGAAAGACAGCCATTTATTAATGGAAGTACATTCTCTTATGTTCAGTATCACATCAGTGCTGTAGAGCACCTAGAGAAGTGTTCTGTGAGACAACTTTATGAATGAGGCAGACAACAGCAGAACTTGGAACTAGTCTTTTGTCTCTTCCTTACTTGAAAAGTAGGAATACACTGCTTCTGCTGAGAAAACAATGGAATATACTATAATATCAGGATAAAGTAGAGTTTCTCAGAGGTTCTCAGAGAACCAGTTGCTGATAAGAGTATTTTACCAGCTTTAAACAAATTATCTGTCATATATCAGCGGAAAGGCCAACAGGGGAAGCATCCTGGTGGGGGTCTGTTATAGATCGCCAAACCAGGATGAGGGAACAGATGAAGAGTTCTACAGGCAGCTGGCTGAAGTTGCGAAATTTTCTTACCATCATTTATCAACAGTCCTGGCTATCGGGGGAGGTCCCATTTGACTGGCGGCTAGCAAATGTGACGCCCATCTACAAGAAGGGCCGGAGGGCTGACCCGGGGAACTACAGGCCTGTCAGTTTGACCTCAGTACCAGGGAAGCTCATGGAGCAGATCCTCTTGGGAGTCATCATGCGGCACTTGCAGGGCAAGCAGGCGATCAGGCCCAGTCAGCATGAGTTTATGAAGGGCAGGTCCTGCTTGACGAACCTGATCTCCTTCTATGACAAAGTGTCGTGCTGGGTGGACGAGGGAAAGGCCGTGGATGTGGTCTACCTTGACTTCAGCAAGGCATTTGACACCGTTTCCCACAGCATTCTCCTCAAGAAACTGGCTGCTCTTGGCTTGGACTGGCGCACGCTTCGTTGGGTTAGAAACTGGCTGGATAGCCGGGCCCAGAGAGTCATGGTAAATGGAGTCAAATCCAGTTGGAGGCCAGTCACTAGTGGCATTCCCCAGGGCTCGGTGCTGGGGCCGGTCCTCTTCATGATCTTCACTGATGATCTGGATGAGGGCACTGAGTGCACCCTCAGTAAGTTTGCAGATGACACCAAGTTAGGTGCGTGTGTCGATCTGCTCGAGGGTAGGAAGGCTCTGCAGGAGGATCTGGATAGGCTGGACCAATGGGCCGAGGTCAACTGCATGAAGTTTAACAATGCCAAGTGCCGGGTCCTGCACCTGGGGCGCAATAACCCCAAGCAGAGCTACAGGCTGGGAGATGAGTGGTTGGAGAGCTTCCAGGCAGAGAAGGACCTGGGAGTGATGGTTGACAGTCGGCTGAATATGAGCCAGGAATGTGCTCAGGTGGCCAAGAAGGTCAACAGCATCCTGGCTTGTACCAGAAACAGTGTGGCCAGCAGGGCTAGGGAGGTGATCGCCCCCCCTGTACTCGGCTCTGGTGAGGCCGCACCTCGAGTACTGTGTTCAATTTTGGGCCCCTCGCTACAAGAAGGACATGGAGGTGCTTGAGCGAGTCCAGAGAAGGGCTACAAAGCTGGTGAGGGGCCTGGAGAACAAGTCTTACGAGGAGCGGCTGAGGGAGCTGGGCTTGTTCAGCCTGGAGAAAAGGAGGCTCAGGGGTGACCTTATCACTCTCTACAGGTACCTCAAGGGAGGCTGTAGCGAGGTGGGGGTTGGTCTGTTCTTCCACGTGCCTGGTGACAGGACGAGGCGGAATGGGCTTAAGTTGCACCAGGGGAGTTTTAGGTTGGATCTTAGGAAGAACTTCTTTACCGAAAGGGTTGTTAGACACTGGAACGGGCTGCCCAGGGAAGTGGTGGAGTCACCATCCCTGGAGGTCTTTAAAAGACGTTTAGATGTAGAGCTTAGGGATATGGTTTAGTGGGGACTGTTAGTGTTAGGTCAGAGGTTGGACTTGATGATCTTGAGGTCTCTTCCAACTAGAAATTCTGTGAAATTGTCAGCGCTTGTTCTTGTGGGGGACTTTAACTTCCCAGACATATCCTGGAAACACAACACAGCCCAGAGAAAGCAGTCCAGGAGGTTTCTGGAGAGCGTGGAAGATAACTTCCTGACGCAGCTGGTTGGCGAGCCTACCAGGGGAGGTGCCCCGCTAGACCTTCTGTTCACTAACAGAGAAGGGCTGGTGGGAGACATACTGGTTGGGGGCTGTCTTGGGCAGAATGACCACAAAATGGTAGAGTTCTTGATACACGGCGAAGTCAGGAAGGGGATCAGTAAAACCGCTGTCTTTAACTTCCGGAGGGCTGACTTTGAGCTCTTCAAGACACTGGTTGGCAGAGTCCCTTGGGAGGCGGTTCTGAAAGACAGAGGAGCCCAGGAAGGCTGGGTGCTCTTCAAGAAAGAAATCTTAATGGCTCAGGAGCAGTCTGTCCCCACGTGTCCAAAGATGAGCCGGCGTGGAAGAAGACCGGCCTGGCTGAGCAGAGAGCTTAGGAGAAAAAAGAGGGTTTATAATCTTTAGAAAAGAGGGCGGGCCACTGCAGGGGACTACAAGGATGCTGCGAGGCAGTGCAGGGACAAAATCAGAAAGGCCAAAGCTCATCTGGAGCTCAATCTGGCCACTGCTGTTAAAGACAACAAAAAATGTTTTTATAAATAAATCAACATAAAAAGGAGGACTAAGGAGAATCTCCACCCTTTACTGGATGCGGGGGGAAACTTAGTAATTAGAGATGAGGAAAAAGCTGAGGCGCTTAACGCCCTCATTGCCTCAGTCTTTAACTCAGTACCCTGAGCTGGTGGAAGGGGATGGGGAGCAGAATGTGGCCCTCACAATCCACGAAGAACTGGTTGGTGACCTGCTACAGCATTTGGATGTACACAAGTCGATGGGGCCGGATGGGATCTACCCGAGGGTACTGAGAGAACTGGCAGAGGAGCTAGCCAAGCCGCTTTCCATCATTTATCAGCAGTCCTGGCTATCATGGGAGGTCCCACTTGACTGGCGGCTAGCAAACGTGACACCCATCTACAAGAAGGGCCAGAGGGTAGACCCAGGAAACTATAGGCCGGTTAGTTTAACATCAGTGCCAGGCAAGCTCATGGAGCAGATTATCTTGGGTGTCATCATGCGGCAGTTGCAGAGCAAGCAGGCAACCAGGCCTAGTCAGCATGGGTTTATGAAGGGCAGGTCCTGCTTGACGAACAAGATCTCCTTCTATGACAAGGTGACATGCTTAGTGGATGAGGGAAAGGCTGTGGACGTGGTCTACCTTGACTTCAGTAAGGCATTTGACACCGTTCCCCACAGCATTCTCCTCAAGAAACTGGCTGCTCATGGCTTGGACTGGTGCACACACGTCGTTGGGTTAAGAGCTGGCTGGATGGCTGGGCCCAGAGAGTTGTGGTGAATGGAGTTAAATCCAGTTGGAGGCCAGTCACTAGTGGAGTCCCCCAGGGCTCGGTACTGGGGCCAGTCCTCTTTAACATCTTCATTGATGATCTGCATGAGGGGATCGAGTGCACCCTCAGCAAGTTTGCAGAGGACACCAAGTTAGGTGCGTGTGTCGATCTGCTCGAGGGTAGGAAGGCTCTGCAGGAGGATCTGGATAGGCTGGACCGATGGTCCGAGGCCAACGGTATGAAGTTCAACAAGGCTCAATTACTCTTGACTGCTCTTTAACAGAAAAGATGTATCAACAGTTTACACAGGGTAAACAAGAAATCTTACAATACTATTAACACAATGAACTCAATTAAATGAAAAATAGAAGAAGCAGAAAATCATGTTTTATTCATGTTTTAACATACAATATATTCAGGTTATTTCATGTTTTGACTTTGTGCCAACATGACATATATTAGAAATATATAAATCTTATTAAACAGATAAAAGAATTTGGCATTAAATTTGTGAAATATATAATTATTAGCCTAATTTCATGCATATCTGTGTGTTCATGAAATAAATAATAATTTTAAAATAGATGAAAAAATGTCACCTTGTGAATTTGTCTAAAAATCTTGAGCTTTTTGAGATAAAAATCCTAAAGCTTTTTATTTATTTATGTATTTATTATTTTTATTTTTATTTTTTTTTTCTCTGTGTGCATGTTTGTGTGGATTTTTATTTTATTTTATTTTATTTTATTTTATTTTATTTTATTTTATTTTATTTTATTTTATTTTATTTTATTTTATTTTTGTCTTTCATATCATTTAGTTTTGAATACATTTGTTCCCAGACGATTTAAATATTTGACAGAAAATACTTTAGAAACTTGGTCTGCTAGGGGCTGATTGGGTCCACCTGTCATGGAAGGGGAAGAGCATCTTTGGTTATAGGCTTGCAAAGCTGGTGAAGAGGGATTTCTAGGGGAGGGGAACCTCAGTCTGTCCCACTCCTCCCAGTTTGATTCCAGTGTCAAAAATAGATGCCCAGAGCCTGGAGAAGGATCATGGATCAGCAGGAGAGCAACTAAAGAACAGCACAAAGGAACTCCAGCTGCTCCAGACAGTGTCTCAAGTGTAGGTTTTTTAGCAGATTAGCATTTGATTAGCTAATATAGAATCACAGAATCACAGAACTGTAGGGGTTGGAAGGGACCTCGAAAGATCTTTGGGTCCAACCCCCCTGCAAGTCATGTTCCTCAGAGCAGGCTGCCCAGGTAGGTGTCCAGACAGGCCTTGAATATCTCCAGAGAAGGAGACTCCACAACCTCCAGTGCTCCATTCCAGTGCGTCCTCATCTTCATCAGAGTGCAACTTAAATGTCTTTGTGCTAATACACATAGCCTAGGAAATAAACAAGAGCAGTCAGAACTGTACAAGGGTCAGTTGTGGCCTAACTGGCATTACACAGAAGTGGTGTGATGGCTGAAAAAATAGCTGAAGTGCATGGAGTTCTGCCTGGGGATGGATGAGGAGGTGACAGTCATCTTATGCGTCAGGAACAGGTGACATTATAGTGGAGGTCTGCTACAGGCCACCCAACCAGAAAGACCACTCAGATGAGGCCCTCTATTAACAGATAGAAGCAGCCTCACTTTCACAAGCCCTGGACCTAATGGGGGACTTCAGCCACCCCAATATATGTTGGAAGAACAGCACAGCAGCGCATAGGTGATCCCAGAGGTTCCTGGAATGCCTTGATGATAACTTCCTTCTCCAAGTTATAGAGGAGCCAAGGAGGAGAAAGGTGCTCTACTGGAGCTTGTTGTCATCAAGAAGGAGAGGCTGGTGTTGAATGTGAAGCTTAAGGGCAGCCTTGGCTCCAGTGACCATGAAACAGTGCAATTTAAGATTCTGAAGGCAGAGAGGAAGGAGCACTACAGGCTTACTACCCTGGACTTTGGGAGAGAAGTCTTTGCCTTCTTCAGCGATTGTAGAATACCTTGGGTTTAAGCCCTGAAGGGAGGAGGGGTCCATGAATTCTGGTTAATATTCAATGATCAACTCCTATAAACTCAGGAGCAATTCATCCCAACAAAGAAGTCAGGAAAAAATACCAGGAGGTCTGCATGGGTGAACAAGATGCTTCTGGTCAAACTGAAGCAGAAAGAGGAGGCCAACAAAGAGTGGAAGCAAGAATAGATAGCCTGTGAGGAATACAGAGAAATTGCCCCAGAAGCTAGGGATCAGGTTAGGAATGCTAAAGTCCTGATAGAATTAAATTTGGCCATGGACATTAAGGGCAACAAGAAAGGCTTCTATAGGTACATCACTGATAAAAAGAATACTAGGGAAATGGTTGGCCCTCTCCAGAAAAAAATAGGAGACCTGGTCACCAGTAATACGGGGAAGTCATAAGTACTCAGTGACATTTTTGACTCACTCTTAACTGGCAAGTGCTCTAGCCACTTAGCCTGGGCATAGGATGGCAAAGGCAGGGACTGGGAGAACAATGAAACACCCACTTTAGGAGAAGATCGGGTACAAGACTGAAGGTTCAGTTAAGGAACATAAAAAAAAGGCCAAGGGACCTGATGAGATACATCTGTGGGTCCTGAGAGAAATGGCTGATGAAGATGCTAAGCTACTATCATATTTGAGAAGCAGTGGCACTCTGGTGAAGTTCCCACTGACTGGAAGATGGGAAACATAACCTCCTTTGTTAAAAGGGAAAAAAGGAAAACGTGGGGAACTACAGGTCAGTCAGTCTTCTCACCTTTGAACCCCAAAAAATAATGGAGCAGATTCTCCTGGAAACTATGCATGAAGAAAATAAAGAAGTGACTGGTAACAGCCAATATGGTTTCAGTAAAATCAAATCATGCCTTACAAAACTGGTGGCCTTCTATTGCAGGGTTACAACATAGGTGGATAGGGGAAGAGCAACTCACATCATCTACCAGGACCTGTTCTAAGTATTTGACACTCTCCCCCATGATATCTTTCACCCTAAATTGGAGAGAATTGGATTTGATGGATGGACAACTTGTTGTATAGGGAATGGGTGGTGGCACTCAAAGAGTTGCAGTCAACAGTACAATGTCCAAGTAGAAAACACCAATGAGTGGTGATCCTCAGAGGTCGGTATTGGGATCGGCACTGTTTAACAACTTTATCAATGACAGGGACAGTGAGATTGAATTCACCCTCAGCAAGTTTTTCAATGACACCAAGCTGTGAGATGTGGTTGACACGCTGATGGGAAGGGATGCCATCCAGAGGGACCAGGACAGGGTTGAGAGGTGGGCCTGTGAGAACTTCATGAATTTTCATAAGGCTAAGTGCAAGGTCCTGTATTTGAGCTGGGGCAATTCCAGGCACAAACACAGGCTGGGCAGACAATGGATTAAGAACAGCCCTGAGGAGAAGGACCTGGGGGTGCTGGTTGATGAGAAGCTCAAAGTGAGCCACCAGTGTGTGTTTGCATACCTGAAAGTTAACCATATCCTGAGCTGCATCAAAAGAAATGTGGTCAGAAGGTTGAGGGAGGTGATTCTCCCTCTCTACTCTGCTCTTGTGAGATCCCTCCTACAAAACAAGTTCAGCTTTGGTGCCACCAACACAGAAGGCCATGGATGTATTAGAATGAGTCCAGAGGAGGACCATGAAGGTTAAAAGGCTGGAGCATCCCTCCTATGAGGAGAGGTTGAAGAGTTGGGGGTTGCTAAGCCTGGAGAAGACAAGGTTCTGTGGTCACTGCACCAAGCCTGTTGGATTTTAAGAAGAGTTTGGACTATGCACTTAGTCACATGGTCTGAATTTTGGGGTAGGCCTGTGTGGTACCAGGAGTTGGACTCAATGATCCTTGTGGGTCCCTTCCAACTCGGGATATTCTATGATTCTATGACTCTATATTCTATTTTTGTTTGTTTGTTTGTTTGTTTTTGTTAACATCACTTATTTTAATGTGACAACCTGTAACAAGATTTTAATGTTAAGCTAACTTTCTAAGATATTTCATAAATACATATTCACACGTTACTGGAAGTTCATAGAAGACTATTTATTTTATATTCTCTGTTTCTTTAGTTCTAGGGGAAATACACATTTCAATTAATTATTTCAACAATTTTGTTTATAGTTATCGAATTGAATTGCTTGATTTATTTCTGTGTATGGTAGAATGTCAATCAGATATTGTTTTGAAATGTTGCAGTTTAAATTCCTATTAGTGCTATCACAAAAATAAGAAACAAGTCACACAAATCGGAAATGAAAGGAATTATCTTAGAAAAGATTCATTATCCACCAGATGATGTTTCTCTCATCTTTTCTTAACAAAGACCCTCAAATAATTTGCTTAAATGCATATTAGCTGGAAATAAATTTGCATTCTTTAAAATTAAAAGTAAATAGTATATAATTATTGTTTACCTTTGTCTCTAGTTCAAATATCAAGCCTGGTAACTTTATCAGTATAAGAAGAAAAGATTGTTGAGAATAAAAAGAGAAAGATTAGGAAAAGCATGCAATAGGAAAATCTTTGGAGTGAGGCTTGATATCATCTATGTAAAAAACACAAAATTAAATAAAATAGCAGTAATATTATTTGAAATCAAGGAAATAGAAATATTTATAACAGATAAGACAAAATACTTCTTTTGTCGAAAGAGCAAATGTATCTCTTCAACAAGTTATTCTATGTTATGATTTACAGACATGGGGAAAAAACAGATTTAAAAAGATTTGAAACAAATAGTGAAAATAATAGTATTTTTTTTTTTTTTAAAAAAAAAAAGTTACTCTGAATATGTTGAATCAAACTCTGGAACTTGTTGTTGAAGTATCCCTTGTATACATTATTTTCCATATGCTGAAGTCTAATGACTTTATTTGATGACATTCTACATACTTTTCCTTTTCACTCAGTGAAGACTTTGTCAAATTTTATTGCCTCATAGAAGATATAATCCATCTGGGAAACCTAGTTTAAAGAGGATGTTGAGAACACAGAACATTTGAACTATAAATCCCACAGTTCTGGCTTGTGGATTTCTACTGAAAAATGTTCTGTACCCTCATGTTTGGAGAGCCATTTTTAATAGGCATAATTATGTTTTATTATTATTATTATTTTTTTTTCCCTCACAGGAAACAGACTTTTCTCTCACTAACCAGAGTTACTTCGCTGAAAACCAGTTTTCTGTCAAAACAATTTTAACTGAAAACTTTGAGCCATCTGCTTTACATCACTACAACGTACAAGCAATTCAAAACGAATTTGTTTCTACCAGCTGGTACAACCCAGACAGCAAATCTGAAAAGTATGTTCAGTAGAACTCAGTTTGACTATTCTGAGTAATTCCATACTTTGAATAAGTGGACTCTGTTATACCATCTATAAGTTGGTATAACTTCTTTCTAGTTAGTATCGGTGCTAGAAAGAAAATTAGGTATCTGTTATTCATCGGACCACTTGACAGTAATAATAGAAAGAGGGGAAATAAGGTTATGGGGGGCACATCTGTTCTGATAACTAAATTATGGACATGAGCAATAAACAAGGTGATCTGAACAAGGCATACCATCTGTGTATTGTACAGCTTGCTTCTTTATTGTTTCCATGCACTATAATGTACATCCTGTTTGTATCCTATATATATTTAGTAAGTAGAGCTTTTTATGGGATCTTTTGCTTGAATACATTGTCAACATGGTAGTGTTGACAATGTGACATCAATTATACCTGTTGGTATAATTCTAGAAAAATAAAAAAAAAAAAAAAATGTTTTCAATCTACTTTTGAAGAAACTGAAGAGGAAAAAAAAATGTATAGGAAATATGCAGTGCTTGCTAATTAAATAAAGATACTTTTCTGCATGAAACATTGTACTTTTTGTTTCTAAGCAGAGAAATATTGTCATGAAATTAGTTTTAATTATTTTTGGAAGCAATAAAAATATATTTGAGTAAATATTTTTAAATACTTGGTCACAGTGTGACCAATTCCACAAACTCCCCACTTAGCCTGTTATTGTACAACTATTCTTCAAAAAGATTTATCCAATATCTGATGAAAGTCTTTGCTATCAAATAAGTTAAAATTTAGATATATGGACAAAAGTCTGTCCTAACCATATAGTTATACTAATAACATAAAACCTTCCTGAAATCATAGAAGATAATACCTATGCAGATGACTAGTTCTTTTTTTAAAATTGTGAGAATTTGTCTGAAAGGAAAAAAAAAAAAGGAAAAAAAAAAAAGGAAAAAAAAAAAAACAAAACACTGGAAATCCTAATGAAGCAAAATGGATAAGACAGACATATCAAAAAACTCTCTAAACTAGATATTATAACTGGAACAGGAGGTTAAGAATGGTAAACGGAAATAAAATTGGTGAGAGAAAAAAAGAGAAAAAGATGGTGGTCATATATAATACAGTTAATCTACCCCAGCAAATACAGAGTGAAGTAGGGATTAAAAACAAAACAACAAAAAAACAACAACAACAACAACAACAAAAAAGTCAAGATTATGTTTGTATACAAGGGGAGAATGTTTTGTAAATGTTACATCTGGGCACTAATAATACTGACCAGGAGACAGAACTCATCATCTTTGAGCTGTTTCTTGCTAGAACCACCCATTTCTTTATTGCTTTTGCACTAAATGTTTTTTTTTTTCCTTTTCTTGGGTTTATCCTCACAAAAAAATCACCCCTTAGGATGTATCCTTTAAAATGTAAGTTGTTTGCTGTGAGACATCATCATATGAATGACTTCATCCAGTTATCTAATATGACTACTCTTCACAGTTCTTTAAATACACTATTTCTTTATTGCTTTTGCACTAAATGTTATTTTTTTTCCTATGTTTGAGCATATCAAACCCAGTCAATTTATTTTATTTTATTTTATTTATTTTATTTTATTTTATTTATTTATTTATTTTATTTTATTTTTTCTAAAGAGCATCCTGTGGTGCTAAGGTGGATCAGAAAATTAATACAGAGATGTTCTCTTTTGGCATAATCTGTTACAGTATGGCATAATGTTTGGCATAATCTGTTACAGTGTGTGAAAATATTAGAGATATATTCATTTTCAAGTTATATAGAAATGAATACCTCACTAAATACTGGTTGTAGGTGGGTTTTCTACATGTTTTATGGATGGGCTGTTCACAGATGAGATGGGAGAAAGCCACAATGAATTGTTCTTTTCATCAGTTTTCATACTGAGAAGAGAGACAGGGAGATGCTATAAAATTAACAATAAACGAAGCTACATTAAAAATTAAAATATTAAAAGTAAAACATTTTCCCATCATCCCTAGGTTTCTACTATTTGTCCCTAGTCATATCAGTTCCTTGGATTTAAGTTACTTATAACTAATGCAACAAACACACTAATTTTTCAGCTGCATTGACACTGTTTTACAGATATTTTTAGTCTGACAAACTTACTTCTTCCACCATTCTTCACTTCTACATAAATCATTTCCTTTTAAAATCATCTTTAATAAGAAGATGAACTTAAATTTTGTTTCATGAAAAGTAACGAAGTGAGAGAATCTTCAGCATTATTAATTGGGTTAAGTCAATACAGCCTTCTTTTTAAGCCCTGGTACTCATTACTATAAATGTTTTAGAATAGTACGGTTTTGCTACAGTTTGGCTTATAGAAGTCAAGAGGATGACTTTAGCACTGCGACTGAAGAATGATTACCACAATTCAGAGATTAGAAATATAAATCAAGTTAGAAAAATGCCTCTTTTGTCTGGAAAGTAAAAAGTGGTCTGTTCACTAATAAAATGTGAATGAAAAGCTAGCTAAGTCTGATACAAAATATATAAAAAATATTTCTTACCCACTTAAGTAAGTGTTAGATCACAATTCATGATCTTACTAAGATATGGCTTCATTAGTTCTATGTTATGTATTAAATGTATTTATCATAAATCCCCATCTGGAGATAACATTCATCATCTAGGTGTGTCAATCAATCCTCAAGAGTGCCCTGAAACTAGACTAGAAGAATAGCATACAATCCAACATTACAGTGTATAGTGTCAGTCCTTATGGAAGTCTTATAAGGACTACTTTAATTAAATAATAATAATTTGACTCCATATAATTTTCTGTTTCTCAAGTTTTTTTGTCTGTTTTTTTTTTTTTTTTTTTTTTTTT
>NW_023306665.1:0-4060 GCF_011077185.1 Oxyura jamaicensis
GTGGTGTTTAGCTGCCAGCCAGGTTAAACCACAACAGCTCTTTTGGCACCCAACGTGGGGCTCGAAGGGTTGAGATAACGACAGATCTGAATAGAGGGTATTAAAATAAAGTTTTGATAAACATTTCATCAGTTTAATATTTACTAATCACAATGTCGATTTTTGTGATCTCTAGTCTGCTGTGCCTGTTTTCTGAATTGAGTTACATAGCACATTACTTACTGTATGTGTTCCCTGTTGTGTTGCTTATCAATGCTGGGGGTTGGTACAAGGTTATTATTTTGCTGTACTGTGTAACACTGGCTTATGATACGATAAAGTTACCGGTCATAAGACTAACCTGGTATTTGTACTCAGCATTGTCAGCAACTCCATACTTTGGGAATCCTACCTCAGAAACTATTAATAATTACACTTTTAATGCTTTTTCTGCAGGGAGCCAATCTATGCAGGGGTCAGGGGAAGATGTTTTTTCCCATTTGTTCACTCTCCCTTTCTTCTCCTCCAGGCGAGTTATGGTAGCTTTCCAAAAGTTTGAATATCCTTGGGATGTTCAGACCAGCATGTTCTCATTGTTATGTCTCCTGAATGTGTTTCAAGTTCTGTATAAGGTTAAACAAATACTTAAGAGTGTTATCCAGAGATCTGTCCTGAGGCAGGATAGTTATGAGTGGCAGGGAGAGTGGGAGGATATGGGCAGGCATCTAGAACAGTGGGCACCTCCAGTGCTTTGGAAATTTACCCCTGAACAATTGAAAAACCCTAAAAAACTGGTGGAGTGCTTGAAAAAGGTGCGTCATCATCCTGGCAGTACCAGACATACAGAAATCACTGCAACGTGCTGGGGCTTGGCCTATGCTTACCGAGCTGCACTCAATGCCAGTATAACCCCAGCGACAGACCCAGCGGCCACTTCAACCTCTGAGACAGACCCAGCAGCCACTCCAAGCCCTAAAACGGGCCCCAAGGCTGAGCCAGGAAAACAAACTGTACCAGTGTCGGTTGCACCCGTAACCAAGGTGAAAAAATGGTACAGAGAGTCAGGCCGTTTAGAACGCAGAGAGTCTTCTGCTAGGTCTAGGTGTAGAGAAGACGACGCCGGGCTATTAGAGGAGCAGGAGGATGAAGATGGAGATGTCGCAAAAACAGCAGCATCCAGCCGAAACCTAAATGAGCGTGAGCTACGAGATGTGCGAAAAGATTTCAGTCGCTGTATAGGCAAGCAGCTTGTCACCTGGCTGCTCCGGTGCTGGGACACTGGAGCCAATAGTGTGGAATTAGAGGGCGGGGAAGCCAGGCGGCTGGGATCTCTTGCTAGAGATTCAGGCATTGACAAAGCAATTGGAGATGGAGTACGACCTTACAGCCTCTGGAGGCGTCACCTATCAGCTGTGAGGGAAAGGTATCCCTACAAGGAAGAAGTTGTATGTCTTCCAGGCAAATGGACCACTATGGAGAAGGGAATCCAGTACCTGAGGGAATTAGCCGTACGGGAGGTGATCTATGAGGACCTAGACAATGAACAAATATCCACAGATCCAGATGAAGTCAGGTGTACACGACCCATGTGGCGGAAGTTTGTACGGAGTGCACCATCATCATATGCCAGCTCATTGGCAATAATGGCCTGGAAAGAGGATGAGACACCCACAGTGGGTGATGTGGCTAAACAACTCCGGCAGTACGAAGAAAGTCTCTCCTCTTCCCTACAGGCCTGCGTCTCAGCTGTGGAGAAACTTTCTGAAAGCGTCCATCAACTAAAAGAGAATACTTTGGAGAAACTTTCTGAAGAGGTCCAGCACCTTGAAGAGAGATTATCTTCCTCCCAACCTGAACGAACCAGTGTCTCAGCTATTAGGGGTAAGCGCCCTTTTGTGCAAGGAAGACGATACGGGGGGTACACACCCCGTGCCACCCTGTGGTTTTACCTACGTGACCATGGAGAGGACATGAGAAAATGGGATGGAAAATCCACCGCGACCCTAGAGGCCCGGGTACATGAGTTGCAAGGAAAAACAAGCAGGAAAAAGGGGTTCTCTGAGAAACTTGCTGCCACAACATCCAGCAGGCAGTCCTCCAGACACAGAAATGAAGATTCTGACCAGGACTAGAGGGGCCCTGCCTCCAGCCAGGGGGAGGAAAGGGACAATCGAGTTTATTGGACTGTGTGGATTCGATGGCCTGGCACATCAGACGCACAGAAGTATAAGGCTTTAGTAGACACCGGTGCACAATGTACTCTAATGCCATCAAGCTATAAAGGGCCAGAGCCCATCAGTATTTATGGAGTGACGGGAGGATCCCAGCAATTAACTGTATTGGAAGCTGAACTGAGTCTAACTGGGAATGAGTGGCAAAAACACCGTATTGTGACTGGCCCGGATGCTCCATGCATCCTTGGCATAGACTATCTCAAGAGAGGATTTTTCAAGGACCCAAAAGGGTTCCGGTGGGCTTTTGGCATAGCTGCCTTAGAGACAGAGGGTGTTGAACAGTTGTCTACCTTGCCCGGTCTCTCAGAGGACCCTTCTATTGTGGGGCTGCTGAGGGTCAAAGAACAACAAGTGCCAATTGCTACCACAACTGTGCACCGGCAGCAATATCGCACCAACCGAGACTCCCTGATTCCCATCCATAAGCTAATTCGTCAACTGGAGAGCCAAGGAGTGATCAGCAAGACTCATTCACCTTTTAATAGTCCCATATGGCCAGTGCAAAAGTCTAATGGCGAGTGGAGGCTAACTTTGGACTATCGTGGCCTGAATGAGGTCACACCACCACTGAGTGCTGCAGTGCCGGACATGCTAGAACTCCAGTACGAACTGGAATCAAAGGCAGCCAAGTGGTACGCCACAACTGATATCGCCAATGCATTTTTTTCCATCCCTCTAGCAGCAGAATGCAGGCCACAGTTTGCTTTCACTTGGAGGGGTGTCCAATACACCTGGAATCGGCTGCCCCAGGGGTGGAAACACAGCCCTACCATTTGCCATGGACTGATCCAGTCTGCACTGGAGCAGGGGGGAGCTCCTGAACACCTGCAGTACATCGATGACATCATTGTGTGGGGTGACACAGCAAAGGAAGTTTTTGAGAAAGGGAAGAAAATAGTCCAAATCCTTCTGAAGGCTGGTTTTGCCATTAAACAAAATAAAGTCAAAGGACCTGCACGAGAGATCCAGTTTTTAGGAATAAAATGGCAAGATGGACGTCGTCAGATCCCAATGGACGTGATCAACAAAATAACAGCTATGTCTCCACCAACCAGCAAAAAAGAAACACAAACTTTCCTAGGTGTCGTGGGGTTTTGGAGAATGCACATTCCAAATTACAGTCTGATTGTAAACCCGCTCTACCAAGTAACCCGTAAGAAGAATGATTTTGAATGGGGCCCTGAGCAACGACAAGCTTTTGAACAAATTAAGCAAGAAATAGTTCATGCAGTAGCCCTTGGGCCAGTCCGAACAGGACCAGATGTAAAGAATGTGCTCTACACCGCAGCCGGGGAGAATGGCCCCACCTGGAGCCTCTGGCAGAAAGAGCCTGGGGAAACTCGAGGTCAACCCTTAGGGTTTTGGAGTCGGGGATACAGAGGATCTGAGGCTCACTACACACCAACCGAAAAGGAGATATTGGCAGCATATGAAGGAGTTCGATCTGCTTCAGAAGTGGTTGGTACTGAAGCGCAGCTCCTCCTGGCACCCTGACTGCCAGTACTGGGCTGGATGTTCAAAGGAAGGGTCCCCTCTACACATCATGCAACTGATGCTACATGGAGCAAGTGGGTTGCACTGATTACTCAGCGGGCTCGAATAGGAAACCCCAGTTGCCCAGGAATCTTGGAAGTGATTATGGACTGGCCAGAAGGCAAATACTTTGGAATGTCATCAGAGGAGGAGGTGGTCCGTGCTGAAGAAGCCCCACTGTACAACAAGCTACCAGAAAATGAGAAGAGATATGCCCTATTCACTGATGGGTCCTGTCGTATTGTGGGAAAGCATCGGAGATGGAAGGCTGCTGTATGGAGTCCTACACGACGAGTTGCAGAAGCTGCTGAGGG
>NW_023306666.1:0-13852 GCF_011077185.1 Oxyura jamaicensis
CAGCAGATCCTCCAAATTCCTCAAAGACAATGAACAAACCCCCACTAATTTATTACAAACATAACCCCTATTTTTAAAAAGGGAAGAAAGAAACACCCAGGGAACTGCAGGCCAGTCAGTCTCACCTCTGTGCCCAGCAAGATCATGGAACAGATCCTCCTGCAAATTATGCTAAGGCACATGGAAAATAAGGGTGTGATTGGTGATAGCCAGCATGGCTTTGCTAAGGTCAAATAATGCCTGACAAATTTGGTGGCCTTCTACAACAGGGTTATAGCATTGGCGGTTAGGGGAAGAGCAACTAACATCATCTACCTTGACTTGTGCAAAGCATTTGACACTGTTCTGCACTATGTCCTTGTCTTGAAATTGGAGAGACATGGATTTGATGGATGGACCACTCGGTGGATAAGGAATTGGCTGTGGTGATGCAAATTGAGCTGCCTTCAACTTGCAGCAATTGAACACCATACACCATCCCTCCTGCCCTGATGGAGCATTATGACAGATGGCCCCAAAGTCATGGACTAAATGAACTCAACAGACATTTTAGAGGAATGGTCCATAGCCTAAGAGAATGATATCTTTGTATATATATATACACACACAGGAGTAACAGGAAGGATGGTGGTGATTAATGAAGATGTATAGGAAAGTGTGAGGTGATCATGATGTAAATGGTATAGAATAAGGAATAGATATTGATCTGGTCTTTGGTTGGGACATATGTTGTAATGACCACACGTACACCAGGGTTTCTTTTAGGATCAATAACTTTAACTACTTTATTGAGGACAGGTTCCCTTCTTATATCATTTGCTCTACCAGCGGTACTTTTCCACTAATTTCATTGGTTAAATATTTGCCTGGCAACAGCAAATATTTAGCAGCTTCCATGTCTTAACGTTTGAGAATAAGCAGTTTAAGACAGCACCTGAATCACCCTTCTTTGTTCCTTCTAACATGTTTACATTCCTCATGGCTTCATCATCAGGACTCCGATGTTATCACCAACCATGGGGCTTGTCGACCCCCATGGCAATACTCCCACAGGGATAGAGTTTATTTTCTTCATAGTGGCTGGTATGGTGCTATGTTATGGATTTGTAATGACAGTAGTGCTGATAACACACTGATGTTTTAGTTTTTGCTGAGCAGTGCTTACGTACTGCTTCTCATGCTGCCTCGCCAGTGAGTAGGCTGTACGGTCACACTCAAAGAGCTGCAGTCAGCAGCTCATTGTCCAGGTAGAGACCAGTGACTAGTTTTGTCCCTCGGTGTTCTTTTCTGGGACTGGTATTATTTAGCATTTTTGTTGGTGAAATGGACAGTGGGATTAAGTGCACACTCAGAAAGTAGGTTGAGGGAGTTGGGCTTATAGCCTAGAGAAGAGAAGGCTCCGGAGAGACCTTATAGCAGCCTTTCAGCACTTAAAGGAGGCCTACAGAAAAGATGAGGGACTTTTTACCAGGTTATGTAGTGATAGGAGAAGAGGTAAAAGTTTTAAACTAAAAAATGGTAGATTTAGATTAGATGTAAGGAAGAACTTCTTTACTATGAGGGTGGTGAGGCACTGGAACAGGTTGCCCAGAGAAGCTGTGGATGCCCCATCCTTGGAGGTGTTCAAGGTCAGGTTGTATGGGACTTTGAGCAACCTGATCTAGTGGTAGGTGTTCCTGCCCACGGCAGGGGGGGTTGGAAATAGATGGTCTTTAAGGTCCTTTCCAACCCAAACCATTCTATTATTCTATGTTATATAATCCTCTTAGTTTTCATCTGCCTTTAGTAGCCACCACTGTCCAGAATGTGGTCCAAGTATGCAACCCATTATTGATGCCAGTGTGTGCTCATGGCCATGCCATTCAGCAGACCTTTTGTGTTCTCAGTTTATCGGTTCTTGTGGATTCAATGGGATTGCTAGTTTTAGGAGCTTATCAGTCCTTGGGAGACTTTCACGTTATCTTCTCAGCATGGGTTTTTCTTCTTTGGCCTGCTCTTTTCTGGTAACTATTGCTCCATCCACACACATATGTACCTATAGAGCCAATTCACACAAACTTGTACAGAAGAGACTTTTATGACAGTTCTTTATGTTGTGTATACTTACACTATAGAACTCTGTACTGCAGGATGATGTGGGTGTTAGACATTTACATAGTTTTTAAAAAGCAATTGGTAAATTCTCAGAAGAATTATTGGCTGAGTATTATTAATACAAGGCCCCACATCTGGTTTAGGAAAGTCCTGAATTGTTTGTAATTGGGGAGTATTCTGCAGGCTAATGCTATTTATTTACCCTGTCCTTATGCCTTTCCCCAAGGATCTGCAGTTGGCCCCTGCTGGGAACAGATTGCAAAAAAAAAAATAAAAATTAAAAAAAAAAATAGAAGGATTCTTTGGAGGAGGCTCGATAGGTGGGATATTTGGTTGCATTTTGGAATATAGCTACTCTGATAGTCCCTCTAAGCTTTAATTTATGAAACAGATAAGTTTTATTTACAAAGTAGATTAATTCATTTTCATTTTGCCCCTTAACCTGTCTGATGATTCTGTCTTGCAGAAAGCACCTCTACTGCTACATTACAGACCCAAAATGGAATTGCTGTAAGAGATCTTTATTGTCCTTCTGGACAGTTATTATTATTACTTTTTTTTTTTTTTTTTTTTTTTTTTTCAGAGACTATCATCTGACACCTTAGTGCAGCATTTAACTCTTATGTGATGTGAACCAACAGAATCATTTTGGAAGTCTGTAGTGCTTTCATAGCAGACTGTCCTTCTGAATATTTCTAGTGATTTGCTGCATGGATTTTTGGACAAATATATATATATATTTTTGTACAAAATGAAATAAATCACAACTCAACAGTACTCTACCAGCATTGAGTTTACAGGTAGTGAAAACACTTCACAGTTCCATGGAGCTCAGCCTGATTCATCTATTTGCAGCCATACAAAAATAAGTTAGAATGTTGTGGGAATTATTTAAAATGTTGCTTTTAACACCAAATTACTACATTTGCTTATTTTTTCTTGAAACTTTACAACTTATTTCAGTATGTCTTTCTGAGTTGTTCTTGTCTTTTATAGTATGTCCAGTTTTGTCACCTTTAATCAAGTCATTCTATAGAACATTGAATATAGTGAATCATAGTGTATCATTGAATTAATGATACAGTGACTGGCAATGTTTATTATGCTGCATTATAAACTTCCAAAAAGCCTGGAGATCCAATTAGTTCATTAGTTTTATGCAATGTTTGATCTTTATTTTGTATTTCAGTAATGTTTTAATATCCTCACATTTGTGTGTTGTTTTGGGTTTAATAGAAATTAGTTCACTTGACTTTTTTTTAATATATTTTTTTTAATAAGCCTTAATATTTTTGCCATGGAATACATTATGTCTGATTGTAACAAATACTCAGAAGTACTGAACTTGTGAAATTGTTTTAAAACAAATATGTCACGTAATCAGAGATTGCAAAAAATCAAATTTTACTTTAGGGAGTATTTGCTCTTTCATAGCTGTAAAAACTATGGTTGTTAGGCACCTTTTTTGACGCTGCAGAAGCTTCCATTTCACTAGATAAAAATTCTTCAGTTAACTGCAAACCAGTTCTGTGTTTCTTTCCCTGTTTTCTATATGAAACCATAACTATTTTAAGTGCAACTGATAGTTATCTTTGAGGTCAGATTAGATTACAGGGGTACCTTCTGACCTTATTTGATAATTTTGATTGTGTCAATCCCTGAGAGATACAATATGTGTATGTGTGTCTATGTACAGATATGCATGCACCTTAGAGAATCCACCTTCAGTAGTACTTAGCAGAGTATTGATTACACTGCTTGAAAGGCTTTTTAAAATAGTCAGCTTCATAAAATTGTGGTAGTAGTTGAAAGTGATTTCTGCAAGCTTTATGCTGCATAGCATTATATATAGCATGGGTGTGTGTGTTTGACATGGGGTCTTAAGTCACTGAAAGAAGATAAGTAGTATTATTGGCAGTTGGTGGCTGCCAATAATTTTTAACTCTTGGATGAGTTTTCCTGTCAGCTGAAAATGGCAGTTATATCAAACACTTTATTCTTTCATAAAATGTCAGTGACTCAGAAAATCAGTATGCCAGTTAGCGCTGTCCTGTTTCTTCCAGGTGTGTTCCCCTACTTTGCAAGAAAGCATTGCTTAATGTTACTTGATAATGGGAGGTTGATCCCACAAGAGGCTTATTCAAGTATTCTAAATCCTATTGTCTCTTATTGAATTTTTCAGACATCATGTTGTTCTGTGCATCTTCCATGCTTTTCTTAATTGGGCTTTTCAGTTCTTTTCTAGTTTTGCTGTTGCTAGAGTGAAGTGTTAAGTTTGCTTGCTTTTCTTTGGGAATGGGGCCCTTGTTTTCATTTCAGTACCCATATGTGAATGGTAAGGAAGTTGAAAGAAATGCAAAGAGGAAAAAAAAGTCTACTGAACTATGGGGGTGGTCAAGAAAGGCACAGTAAGGCCAGTGGAATACTGCCATCTCTGCAAATGATGATGTGAGACCACTAATTTTGAACACCTGGGTTAGACAGGACTTCTTTATGTCAAAGCTTAGAGAATGTGCATGATGGAATGAGAAGTATGGTCCAGTTTTGCTGTATTGTTTCTGTACTTGATTACCTACAATTTAGCTTTTAGCTCGTTTTAGCATTAATACAAGTGGCAGAAGAGGACAGGTGAGATCTAATTAATCTATATTTTTGGTAGTTTTTCCACAGAACAGTGGATGCAGGTGACATGGATGTGTGTGCAAATTGACCTAATAGGCCTTTCTGCAGCTGTTCATGTCACTATCATTGTATACTTCCCAGTGTAAATCAGGGTCTGGTTCCAGTTGTTGAAGCCCCCAGAGAGTGCAAATATGGTTATAAATACCCATCCTCCATGTACCCTAAATGTACCTGATGTAGACATGGAGCTCAAACCCATAGACCATGTAAATGCCTAATTCTTCAGGTGCAACCTAAGGGTTTAATAAATACATCTGTGATTGGTCTACCTCAGTATATGTACACCATGGAAACTTATTGCAAGATCAGATATTGATGCAGTGTTGTTGAAGTTTATTGAGATTTTAGTGTTAGTTCTACAACTGAAAGAGGTTAGCAGTTACAAACATAATTTCAGAAAGCACTCAGCCATTCAGTTCTAACTCTTGCTCTAACAGTCTATAGTACAGAATACGTAATTACATTTGGAATCACTTGAATTTGTTATGGTGCTATTAAACAGATTTAAATCTGTTTATATAGGTATGCATCTGTAGCTCAGCGTTAACACTTATAGCTGGTGATTACTCATAATTCTATCTGTGTTTAATCTGATAAAACCTCAGCAATGTTAAAAAAAAAAACAACAAAAAAAACACCCACACACAAAATAAAACAAACAAATAACCCACATCTCATAGCCCTATTATTTTCTCATCATGTCACAATATATTTATTCCAAAAACTTATTTCCCATGGGGAGGGATGGGATGGTGTCTACACAATTTGTTTGCTTTCTAGCTTTATAGAAAGACTACACTACAACTGTTAATTAAAGTCAGAGGCAAGCCTTGGGGTCAAAATTCAGTTTTATTTATTTGAAGCTTAAGAAACAGTCTTAAAGTTGGGCTTAGTATAGATATTTCTTGAAACTTGCTGAGGTCATGATTAATTTATTTTGATCTTAATGAAGATATCATTACTGTGAAGTAATTTTTACATCCACTTATGCTGCTAAACAACTGAGGTAAAAGGTATGTTATTATCCTCAGCAGCAATGAGACTGAATTATCCCAGGTTCAGAGCTTCTGTAGATAGAGTTTTCATTAAAAATAGGTAATTCACAGAAATATATATAATATTGTATTTAAATAAGATTTGTGAACTTGAAAAAGTTAACTTTATAAAAATTATTTATTATATTAAGCATTCTGTTTTATTTTGTCATCTGAGTATTTTTGGTTTCAAAGGTCTGGCTTTATTTGCATATAAGAACAAAAAAGGTTTTACAGATTCTTTTTATATGAAGTTTGAATGCCTTTTATTTGTATGTCTTTGCGATGTATGGCTAAAGAGCATTGATTATTCTTTTGTCCAGTGGGTCAGAAACATGCATTTATAAGGCATGTGTTTAAATTATAAATTTAGCATCTACTCCTAAACTGAAAAGGAATGTAAGAGGGAATTTTCATATATATTCAGTGGGTTTTTGCTTTGGATTTTCATTTGTGGCTTTTGTCGTTGTTTTGTGTTTAAGGATGAAGTTTGGAATTTTATGGGGTTGTAAAATGTGTAAGTGCAAGAACTACCCATCAGCAATATTTTAAAATGAATTATCTAGCAAGAATTGTGTAAGTAATCTGCAAAAGATGCAGCCTATCTAAAATTGTATTTTGCCATTGTTATGTTTGGTATCTTTGTGTGTCATCTAAACTGGGAATATTTATTTTTATTGCTTGTGCAATAATATACACAGCACTTGTAACCTCTGATAACATGCAACTGCCAAAATAATGCTACAACTATGATGGTACTATTTTTTTCACTAGACTATGAACCTTTGAAAGCTTTTCTGGCTCTATTGTTATAGCAGTATAATTAGTCTTAAGAGATTCACTTTGTTGTTGTTGTTTCTACTGGATGGTAAAAGTGACTATACAGCTAGCCTATTTTCCAATTATATGAATCTTAGTTAAGTATAATAGGAAAGAGCCAACTAGTCTGTACATCAACACATTAAACTTAATAAATGTGTTTTGTCAGCAGTACTTAAGAAATGTATTTAGTACGTAAGGCTGAATTGTATAGAGAAATCTAGTTTATGTATTTCCTATGGTAATTGATTCAGTTTGGACATTTCACCCGTAGATATTAATACAATCTATGCTTTAGTTCTTCTGCCAGAAGTTAATAGTTAATAACAAGAAAAAATGTCATACACACTGGAATCATTGCATAAGATTCACTTAGCTACAACTGAGAGGTATTGTCTTCTGTCTCTTTTAAAGGTGCAGAGAGCATTACAGTGCATAACATTAGCATAGAAAAATAATTTAATGTCTGCTTTCCTCAAAATCTGTAATCAGGTACAGACACTCTCTAGGTACCTGCTATTTGTGAAAAGCCAACAGTTATATTTCTACAACAGAGTCTGATATGCCTATATACAAATCTAAAACTCCACTTCTGCTCACTGAGCCACTTGAGCGGATCCTCAAGGCTTCTTGGAAACCTTTTGAAGCTGCCGTGATCTGCTGAGGTCAGATTGCAGGACAGAGGTTAAAAGTCCAATTCTGCAAATTCTTACAGCGGTAACTTTATTACTAACCTGGATGATTCCACTGAAGGCAGTGGAATTGCTTAAATGTGTGTCTGCAAGATGGAGTACTAATTTTTGAAGGATGGATTGATGTTTCTGTAACATTTAACTTAAAGCATTGGTTTAATAGAGTTTTTATCTAAGTAATTTAATTGGACAAAAATAATTTGTTCTTTCTGCAACAGTATTAAATTAAGGTTAAAGTACAATAAGTTAGTGCAATCACTAAACCTTTATCCTCAATATGTGGCATAATAGAAATACTAAAACTATCACAGTGTAAGACCATATCTTTAACTTGGTTTCACTTGAGAGTTTACTTTTTATACTATTTCCTCTGTGATTTTTGTACTATTTGTGTATAGTTTTGGTCTGAAGAAGTCTTTTGGGATTATTTGCTTAATGTTTTGATTTTATGATAGCGATGCTTATATTCAGTGTTTTGCCAAATAATATTATATGCTTGTTAATAAAAGTAAAAAAGCTAATTGAAATCCTGCAAGGCTGGTGGTAGTTGTTCCATTCCCCCCCACCACTGCCCCAGCCCCCAGTACTATATTATGAGAGCTAGTCCTTTATGTTCTTAAACACACGATTGGAACAAGAATGGTATACATGGTTCCATAATCAATATTTATCCCCATACTTTACTACTTATCATGCTGAAATTAACTATTAATGTCAGTTAATATCTTCTATTGGGGGGGGGGTTGTAGGTGTTTTGCCATCTATATGTATTTGTGTATTTAAATTTACTTACCATATATGTATGTTACTTTAAGTTTTGCTTGCAACTGTTGATGCTGATGTAGAGGGGTAGACTGGACTGTGACACAAGTAAAATTGAATTGCATACCAACCCAAATTTTTCTTACAGCATCTTCCTACTGTACTGCAAATTTACAGACTATTCTACTGTTCTTTGTATTGAGGAATGCTAAAGAGTTATTTTCCGGCTATCAACTTAGGAACTGTCAGGAGTTTTTGATAGGTTCCAAGTCAGAGGTTTGTTCTTACATGCCATTCTCACACGAATGGTAGCCATGAATAATCATAGAATGAATCATAGAGTCATTCAATCATAGAATAGCTCTGGTTGAAAGGGACCTCAAAGATCATCTAGTTCCAACCCCCTTGCCATAGGCAGGGATGCCACCCACTAGATCAGGTTGCCCAGGGCCTCATCTAACCTGGTCTTGAATACCTCCAGGGATGGAGCATCCACAACCTCTCTGGGAAACCTTTTCCAGTGCCTCATTTCCCTCTGAGTGAAGAATTTCCTCCTAACCTCTAATCTAAATCTCACCTCTTTTAGCTTAAACCATTCCCCCTTCTCCTGACATTATCTATTTGAGCAGTCACTCTCCAACTTTTTTATGGCCCCTTTAAGTACTTAAAGGTTGCAATAAGGTCACTCCAGAGCCTTCTTTTGTCCAGGCTGAACAGCACCAGCTCTCTCAGCCTTTCTTCGTAGAAGAGGTAATCCAGCCCCTTAATGATCTTTGTGGTCTTCCTCTGGACCCACTCTAACAGATCAACATCCTTCTTGTGCTGGGGGCTCCAGACCTGGACGCAGTACTCCAAGTGGGGCCTCACAAGGTCAGAGAAGAGGGGGACAATCCCCTCCCTCGATCTGCTGGCCACTCGTCTTTTGATACAGCCTAGGATGCAGTTGGCCTTCTGGTCTGCAAGCATGCACTGCTGGCTCACATCGAGCTTTTCATCCACCAGAACCCCCAAGTCCTTTTCATGCTGGTCTGCTCTCAATGAGTTCTTCTCCCAGTCTGTACTCATGCCCAGGATTGCCCCAACCCAGGTGTAGCACCTTGCACTTGGACTTTTTGAACCTCATTAGGTTCACGTGGGCCCACTTCTCAAGCTTGTCCAGGTCCCTTTGGATGGCATCCCTTCCTTCTGTTGTATCAACTGCACCACTCAGCTTGATGCCCTTTGCAAACTTGCTGAGGGTACGCTCAATCCCACTGCTTATGTCATTGATAAAGATATTAAACAGTACCAGTCCCAGGACAGTCCCCTGAGGGACACCACTTGTCACCAGTCTCCACCTGGACATAGAGCCATTGACCACCACTCTCTGGGTGCAACCTTCAAGCCAATTCCTTATCTACTGAATGGTCCACCCATCAAGTCCATATCTCTCCAATTTGGAGACCAGGATGTCAGGTGGGACTGTGTCAAAGGCCTAACAGAAGTCCAGGTAGATGACATCGGTCGGTCTTCCTTTGTCAACAGATACAGTCACTCCATCATAGAAAGCCACCAGATTGATCAGTCATTATTTTCCCTTGGTGAAGCCATGCTGTCTGTCTCAGATCACCTCTGTCTTGTATGTGCCTTGACATTGCTTCCAGGAGGATCTTTTCCATGATCTTTTCCAGGCACAGAGGTGAGACTCACCTGTCTCTAGTTCCCCAGGTCCTCCTTTCTACCCTTTTTAAAAATGGGAGTGATGTTTCCCTTTTTCTAGTCACCAGGGACTTCACCTGACTGGCAAGACTTTTCAAATATGATGCAGAGAGGCTTGGCAATTATATCACCAAGTTCCCTCAGGACCCTGGGATGCATATCGTCAGGCCCCATAGACTTGTACTTGTTTAGTTTCATCAGGTGGTCTCAAACCTGCTCTTCACTTACAATGGGAGAGAGAAGGGCTACAAAGATGGTGAAGGGCCAAGGGGGGAAGATATATGAGGAGCAGCTGAGGTCACTTGGTCTGTTCAGCCTGGAGAAGAGGAGGCTGAGGGGAGACCTCATCGTGGTCTACAGTTTTCTCACGAGGGGGAATGGAGGGGCAGGCGCTGATCTATTCTCTTTAGTGACCAGCGATAGGACCCAAGGGAATGGTGTCAAGCTGTGACAGGGGAGGTTCAGGCTGGATATCAGGAAGAGGTTTTTCACTGAGAGGGTTGTCACGCACTGGAACAGGCTCCCCAGGAAGTAGTCACAACACCAAGCCTGTCGGGGTTTAAGAAGTGTTTGGACTGTGCTCTTAGTCATATGATCTGAATTTTGGGGTAGACCTCTGTGGAGCCAGGTGTTGGACTCAATGATCCTTGTGGGTCCCTTCCAACTCGGGATATTCTATGATTCTATGACTTTGCTCCCTGTGATAAATGATAAAATTCCAAATAGGATTTTAATCAAAGTTTGTGATTTATTAAGTAAATAGAGGCAAGCAAACAGCGCTGGGTGCGTTGGGAATCTCTGCTCCACCAGGATGCACACCTATTAAATCAGGTGGCTGATTTTTATACTACTAGACTAATACATATTCATCACTATTCCTAGAAAAGGCAGGGTTATTATAATTAGTTCCCAGAATCCGGACCCTCTCCGGGTGCATGCGTATCAGTCTCTGGTGGTCTTCCTGGGGGTCTCTTGTGCTGAAGGCTCGTAGTCTTCCTCCCAAGCTTTGTCTTTTGGTCATCCTTCAACTCTCCCTTTCTCCTTATTTGGTGGATCCCTTTGCCAGACATCAGAGGCTTGGGCAGTGTCTCATGCAGAAATCAGCAGTTTCCAAAAAAATCCTCCTTGGTCCTCTTATCTCCCAGACTAGAGTCTCAGTGTTCGTCCTTCAAGCCCTCTATTTACACGAATTGCTAGACCCTTATTTTGCACAATACAAGAACTATGTACACTAACCACTCTGTTTTTCTTAGATAGAAAGTTACATTTCATCATGCGGCCCTAGCATTGTTTCATCCTGACACAAATCAAATGAGACACATTTCACAATCCCCCATTTCTTTTTTTCATAGTATTGATTCATGTTTTCTCTTAGACCTTTTCTAGTAACAATTGGATCTCATCTGTCGGTTCTGGGAGGGAAGTCCATTTCTTAAGCATCATTACTGACACATCACCTTTCTTCTCTATCGAAGTCATTACAAATTGGGTACTATTTATTATTCGGTGTATTAGTAATGTAAAGCAAGGTATCATACAAGGTAAAAACAATAACATCATCATACCCCATGAAAATAAAAACAATATTCTTTTAACCCATGGTCCACCAGGCAGCCATGAAAACAAATCCCAATCCATACTCCTCCAAGTTTGTACTGGGACATGAGCCAATTTTCTGATTTCCTTTGTTATTTGTTTAACCACTTTTCCATTATCATCAATTAGTAAGCAACAATTAAAATCATTCAGTTTTCCACACCCCCCCCCTTCTTCTGCTAGTAAATAGTCTAAAACCATTCTATGTTGAAAAATGGCATTCCTCATCTGGGTGGACTGATCAGCTAAAAGATCCAAAGCTGTCGCTGTTTGATTGGTTATAATTTCGAGGACAGCTTGCAATCTAATTATTCGATTCAAATTATAAATAGGTTCCCGGGCTCCTGATAGTACCTTGTTCGGGTTCCAGGTAGCTGGTCCGTAATACTGTATGATTCTTTCAGGAGGCCATTCATTTTCTCCCCATTTTTGAGCACTACCCCCTGCTAAGGAAACATCAATGGATCGTTGTATTCTATTCAGATCATCATATAATCTTATTCCTAAATTATTCCCTTGTATTTGTGACAATAAAAAGAAAAAGGGTCTTATGTACCCCACATAGCATATGCCCGACCAGTTTTTTGGTAGTCTCTTATAAGCATGTTTGCCACACACCCAATAATGTCCCTTTAGGGCCCACGTTCCATTTGGAAAAGGACCATCCCATCCTTCTTTGTTTCTTGGAGCATGAAAGTACAGTTATCTTTGTTACCGAGTGGTCCTGTTACAATGTCTTTTCCATATGTACACCTCCAAGCCCCGCATCAGATTTCCACTCACAACTACAATCAAGTCCTTTTTGGCAACCTGTCATATTATGAGCTGACCAGAAATATTTAAAGAACACTCTCCCCCCATTTTCATTTTGCCATTTCCAGCGGTAGACCCTTACCACATGTTGTTCTTTAGTGGTGTTATCCCGCTGACAGCTCAAGATCTGACCGTCAAATTGTCTCGTCGCTTGTGCTCTTGCCACGGCTTCACATCCAGGTCCAAAGAATTTCCTATATGAGCATTTCAGCCAGGTCCCGTTTCTCAGCTGGACATGTGTGGCGTTCCATTTCCTACTGTGTGCTGTGCAGTTTATAGGTTTACATTCAGGATCAGTACAATCATATCCAGGGGACAGAGTCCAGTTGCAAATGCTTTTTCCCACCAGTACCATTCCTGTTCTGTTTAAACAGTATATACCCCGATCTGACGAGTGCAATTGCCACGGGCCTCCTTCCTCTTTCCAAAATTGTGTCCCATTATGAACTTCACTCAAATTACTAACCCACCACTTAGGTTCGACCGGGCCAGCTACCCAGGGCCAATTTCCAGCTCCCCCCGGTCCACCACAAACCCAGCAGTTACTAAGGCTAAAGGCCTTAGCCACTTCCTCCCCCAGAGTGAAAAAGTTATTTCTCCGTTCTTGCCCATGGCTTAATTGCCCCTGTAATAACAATACCAGGAAGTATAACATTTCTTATCCTTATTTCCGTCCGGTCTTGAGAGTGTAGTAAACGTCTCCGATCAAGAGGTTGGGCCTGCTTCCAGGATCAATTTGGGCTTTGTTACCATTCAGCTTTTCAGGGTGATCCGGCTCCTGGAAAACTAATCACAACTTTATATGAATTTTAAAAAGGTTCTTATATTATTTTTCTTGGGACAACTTAACCTTAGTATGGGAGAAGTCTGGTCGAGGCCTTCTCACGCGGCAGTCAGTACCCATAGGGGTTGCCTCCCTCAGTAGACCATACACAGCGCAGTGGAGAGTCCTACCCTGGTCTTGCCTTCCCCCTTTTCTCCTTCTAGGCTTGTCCTTTTTACCTGGTGTCCTTAATTCACGCGTAGCTTCATTACCAGAATATTAGTTCCAGTTCCCCAGGAGTGGATTCAACCCTTCAAGCTTCGGTAGTTATTGGCCCCTTTGCTCTGGATATGTGGGTCCAACCCCTTTCTGCTGTTCTCACAGCTGTTTCAGTAGTAAGTAAAACAAGAAAGGGCCCTTCCCATAGAGGAGATAGGCTTTTTCCTTTCCAGGTTTTTATTAGAACCTTATCTCCCGGTTTTAACTGGTGGATTGCAAATGCTAAAGATGGTGTTTGAGCCATCATTCCAATTTCTCTTAGCTCTTTTAATCTTCTTCCAATGGTGATTATATACTTCTGAATATTATGATCTTCAACTACATTATTCCTTAGAGGCATCCCTTGAGAATAAGGCATGCCATATAACATTTCATATGGTGATAATACAGTCTCACTGTGTGGTTTAGTTCTAATATTTAAAAGTGCCAATGGTAAGCATTTTGTCCAGGGCATTTGTGTCTCGATCTTTAATTTAGCCAATTGTTGTTTTATTGTTTGATTCATTCTTTCTACTTTTCCCGAGCTTTGTGGGTGCCTCGGAGTGTGGTATTCCCACTGAATACCTAATGACTGACATTGTGAAATGTGTTTATTTGATTCGTGTCAGTATGGAACAATG
>NW_023306667.1:0-1758 GCF_011077185.1 Oxyura jamaicensis
AACTGTAAAATATTGATAAAATAATATATTGTATTCAACTACTACTAGGGGGGGAGTATTGTATTCAACTACTACTACAAGGGGGGGAGTCCTCCATTTCCCAGACCCTTTGTCCTATTGCCACAGGCGAGGAGTCCCGGGGGAATGTCTTTGAAGCAAAGACTGAAGCAAAGAAAGCATTCAGTACCTCTGCCTTCTCGACGTCTTCCGTGACCAGGACCCTCCCCCCCCTTGTTCAGCAAGGGACCCACATTATCCCTAGTCTTCCTCTTGCTCTTTACATACTTGAAAAAATCCTTCTTATTATCCTTTATCTCTTTGGTTAGCCTCATCTCTAGGTGGGCTTTAGCCTTCCTCCTTGTGTCCCTGCAGGCCCTGACAACATATCTATAATCCTCCCAAGAGGACAGGCCCTTTTTCCACATTTCATAGACCTTCCTCTTCCTTTTGATCTTATCGATGAGCTCCTTGCTCATCCACTCAGGTTTTCTGTACCCCTTCCCTGATTTCCTATTCTTCGGGGTGCACCGATCCTGAGCATGGAAGAAGTGCTGCTTAAATGTAGCCCAGCTTTCACAAGCACCCTTGCCCTCAAGCAACCTAGCCCATGAGATGCTCCCAAGCAGGTCCCGGAAGAGGTCAAAATTGGCTCTTCGAAAGTCCAGGGTAGCAATCCTGCTTTTAGCCTTACTTCCTCTGCCTAGTTCCATCTGGAACTCCTCCGTCTCATGGTCACTGCATCCCAGACTGCCCCCCAACCTTTACATCCCTAACAAGGCCATCCCTGTCGGTAAGAACAAGGTCCAGGAGCACCCCCTGCCTCGTCGGCTCCTCCACCAGCTGCATTAGAAAATTGTTGGAACCGTAAACTCAACTTTTTACTCACTGTCTTGTTAAGGAGGGAATAGGCACTGAGGAAATATATTCCAGGGGTTTTCTGTAGATTCGTTGTAGGGAATGTGGTTTGAAAATCAAAATACTTCATTTTAAAAATTCGATAAATTCTGTTTCATATGGTTGTACATAATGAGAGTTTACACAGATGAGCAATAATCTTTTTTTGAGTCATATAATCATGTTATATAGTTCTGTGTATCTCCATTAAACTACTAAAAAATTGTAATGACTCAACACTTAATGGAAGCTGTGCATAGCCTGAAACTTCAGTTTTCTGATGCTTGTTTCTAACTGTGTTTATTCCCACATTAATCTACAGTTATTCCTAATTAGTTTGCTATTCCTAGTGTGACAGCATTTTCTTTTATTTTAAATAGATGCTCAGGTATTTAGAAAATTGTATTTTCCCTAAGCTTCTTTTATTATGTTAAACTCTTACTGTCTTCTCTCACAAAACAAGCTCTCTTTACAGGTCTTTTTTTCCCACTAGTTCAGTTTAACTAAATTTTTCTTGAATATAGAGATCAGAATTTCTTACAATAAGCTTTCCATCTAATATTTTATTATTAAAGACCTTTCATTAATAATATCTCTTTTGGAAATAATTCAGATGAACATTTATTTTGCTTTCCTGTAACTGATGCTAAGAACGATCTAAATCTTCTTTATGGCCTGCAGTTTTTTCTGTGATTAACTAATGCATCCAAGTTTATGTTCTTTTCTCTTTTGCTTCATTTAAAGATCAGTGCTAGAAGATCTTGTAGCTAACTGCCAGGTGTTTAATCTCTTAAAAGTTCTTTAGTAGTAGTAGTAGTAGTAGTAGTTGAATACAATATATTATTTTATCAATATTTTACAGTT
>NW_023306668.1:0-1447 GCF_011077185.1 Oxyura jamaicensis
TGGCACCCCAGAAAGAATTGAGTCAGACAATGGGACTCATTTCTGAAGCAACCTTATAGATACTTGGGCCAAAGAACATGGTCTTGAGTGGGTGTATCACATCCCCTATCATGCACCAGCCTCCGGTAAAGTTGAGCGATACAATGGACTGTTAAAGAATACACTGAAAGCAATGGGTGTTGGGATATACAAACATTTGGATATGCATTTGGCAAAGGCCACCTGGTTAGTCAATACTAGGGGATCTGCCAACCGAGCTGGACCTGCCCAATCAAACCTGTTACATACAGTAGAAGGGGATAAAGTTCTTGTAGTGCACGTGAGAAACATGCTGGGTAAGACAGTCTGGGCTACTCCTGCCTTAGGAAAAGGCAAACCCATTCATGGGATTGCTTTTGCTCAGGGACCTGGATGCACTTGGTGGGTAATGCAAAAGAATGGGGAGGTCCGGTGTGTACCTCAAGGGAATTTAATACTGGGTGAAAATAGCCCATGAGTTGAATTTTATTATGTTAATTGTTATCTAATACTGTATGTCATCACTACCATGATTGCTACATGTCAATGTCCTATTAATGTTATCACAGTAACAACCACGCAGATATTGATGAATGAACTTTGATAGGATTGGACAAGCAAAGTGATTTGATGGAAGGAGAACGGGCTTCAGCGTGTGACAATCCAACATCACATACCATCTGTGCCCTGAAAGACTTCTGTGACAGATGGAGCCCGAAGTCAGTCACGGACTATGCAAACTCAGTCGACATTCTATATGCCATAGATGAAAATGGTGATTGTGAGAAACAAAGTTGTGTTTTTGCAGTAGAGCATTATTTTTTTTTTATTCCAAGGTAGTTGTGTAGTCATAAAAAGGAGAAATGCTAATTAGGTAAGTGGACAGTAGAAGGCAACACTATTCCAAAACAAGGTAGAAGCTTGAGAAAAACAGGATGAGCAGTGCCAATTTTGGGGGACACCAAGCTGAGGCTAGAGATAGAATGATCACTGGACAACTATTGTATGCACACCAGGCAGGGACTAAGTTGTTGGGAAAGGATTTGATAATGAAATTGGGCATTCAAAAAGTAAATTGTTAGGTTAGAAAAACTGTGTTATTAATGGGGTGCTCTCAGACCCTGAGAGCAAAGATATATTTGCCTTTGAGTGGAAAGACTCAATGGGGCAGAAGCAGTAATAAAGATGGACAATTTTACCTCAGGGGTTTACAGGGCCACCAATTTATTTGGGCAAGTTCTAGAACAAATTCTGGAGCAATTCCAACCTCCTGAGGAGGTGTTACTGTTACAATATATGGATGATCTTTTATTGTCAGGACAGAGAGAAAACAGTTGTGAAGGAAGCCACTAACAAGCTATTCGACTCTCTGGGAAAACAGGATGTCCTGGTTTCAGTTAGGACAGTTATTTTCCCTCCTAGTAGCTGG
>NW_023306669.1:0-8101 GCF_011077185.1 Oxyura jamaicensis
CGAACGGCTGTGTGGTGTTTAGCTGCCAGCCGGGTTAAACCACAACACCACTGACAATCAAAACGCAAGAGGGCTCTGCTTTTTCTGTAAGACCATATGCTGCTCTCATTCCGATTAGTCTTCTTGGCAGAGATGTGATGGCGCAAGGCAATTTCACCGTGAGCTGCCTGGAAAATTTTCAGTAGCGGCCATTGATGAGCGACCGACAATGAAGCTCACCTGGAGGACTGAACAACCAGTGTGGGTGGATCAGTGGCCGCTTTCTGCGGAAAAGGTCGCAGCATTACAAGAATTTGTCCAAGAGCAATTGAGAGCAGGACATATAACCCCCACTACCAGCCCTTGGAACTCACCGGTGTTTGTGATAAAGAAAAAGAGTGGGAAATGGAGGTTTCTACACGATCTAAGGAAAATCAACGCAGTTATGGAAGAGATGGGATCCCTCCAACCGGGCCTGCCTTCGCTCACTATGATCCCACAGAACTGGAATATTATAATAATTGACCTCAAGGACTGTTTCTTTACCATTCCGCTCCATCCGACAGACACACCGTTAGAAAACGATTTCCAGAGGCGTATATCTATCATTACATGGACGATATTTTGGTAGCCTCGCCGTCCGAATCCACGATACAGGATATAATGCCAAACCTCACGCGAGAACTACAGGCATGGGGGTTGCAAATAGCCCCTGAAAAAATCCAGCTAGAGGCCCCCTGGAAGTATCTGGGGTGGAGGATTTTACAGCAAACCATCCAACCACAAACTGTCACTATCACACATGAGGTTGAGACTCTCAATGATTTACAGAAACTCATCAGCAATATTAATTGGATACGGAACTATTGTGGAATAAATAATCAGGTGTTAGCACCATTGTTCGACCTCCTGAAAGGGGACAATGACATTACTGCACCGCGCCGATTGACAAAAGATGCAAAAGAGGCATTACGACATGTAGAAGAAAAATTGATGAAACAGCAGTGTCATCGATGGGCGGAAAACTTGTCTATTCACCTGTACATATGCAATCAGAATCCGCAACCTTTAGCTATCATAGCGCAGTGGGATCTGAGCGCTCCAGACCCACTGCTGCTGTTAGAATGGGTATTTCTGCCGCACCAACCTTCAAAGATATTAGCAACAAGGGTGGACATGTTTGCGGCCCTAATAAGAAAAGGCAGGGACCGAATTGTTGAGATAGCTGGGATTGAACCTTCCACTATAGTCGTGCCTATTGTAAAAGACTATCTTGACTGGTGTTTACAAAATAGCTTAGAGATGCAACTCGCACTTACAGGTTTCGTTGGGCGTGTCGACATACATCTCCCCTCTCATAAGTTAATCACTTTCTGTAACAACATAGCGATTGAACCGAAACCTTTGTGTCAATGGCAACCTGTACAGGGGAGGACAGTTTTCACTGATGGTTCAGGGAAAACGGGAAAGGCGGTTGTCACATGGAAAGAGAACGAACAATGGCAAGACATAATTGATATAGTGCGAGGCTCCCCCCAAATTGTGGAGCTTCACGCTATTGTCATGGCCTTTAAACATTGGGAACAGGAGCCACTGAATATTGTGGCTGACTCCCAGTATGTTGTGGGAGTCGTACAACGAATAGAATGAGCACACATACGCCATATTCAGAATGAGATGTTATTCTTGAAATTTAAGGAACTCTTATTCTTAATAGAACGACGTCTGCACCCATATTGCATCATACACATTTGCAGTCACACCTCATTACCAGGCATTTTTACCGAGGGCAACGCACGAGCTGACATGTTAACCAATTTGGCCATATATCCCCCGGTCCCTGATAAGCTCCTCCAATTCTCTCACCAGCCGGCTAAATCGTTAGCTAAACAATTTACAATTCCACTAGGGGACGCCAAACTTATAGTGCAGACTTGCCCCGACTGCCAACACGTACAGGGACCGTTCCAAGAAGTAAACCCTAGGGGACTCGGCTCATTACAACTCTGGCAGACCGATGTCACCCATGTCCCTGAATTTGGCCGGTTAAAGTACATCCACGTCTCTGTAGACACCTTTTCACATGCTGTATGGGCAACTCCATTGAGTGGGGAAGCAAGCAGACATGTGCAAGCTCATTTTTGACTTGCTTTCGCAGCCCTGGGTATTCCATTAGAAGTCAAAACTGATAATGGGCCTGCCTACACTAGCAAATCCACAGAAGGGTTTTTTCACACTTGGGGTATTACTCATAAAACAGGCATCCCACACTCCCCAACAGGACAAGCCATAGTGGAACGTACACACAGAACACTTAAATCCTTGCTGGACAAACAAAAAAAGGGGGAGACAATGGAGACACCACAAAACAGAATTGCAAAGGTTATATATGTGATGAACCACCTAACTATGCCTTTCTTACATGAAGAAATTTCCCCAATAGTCAAACACTTTAGTAGTCATAAGACAGGCCTCACTTCATTGTATGAAGATAAACCTTTAATTAAAATTCGTGATCTTAATACAGAGGTGTGGGAGGGTCCGTACTCTTTATTAACTTGGGGGCGAGGGTATGCTTGTGTCTCCACAGGGACAGGACCGAGATGGGTTCCAGCGCGAGCGGTTCATCCTTGGCTAGGACCCTCATCCTCCTCAACCTCTGCAAGCTCGGGGAATCCTGGTTCTCCATCCAGCCTCGGCGAAACATCTGGGTCACACTCGCCAACATGACTGGACAAGAGCACATCTGCCTGTCTATGACCAATGCGGGCAACCCTTTTACAACGTGTCTGGTTGTTTATGGTTGTCTGAAAATGTATACCACTGCGTGATGAACAGGTGCATAGAATCATCAACAGCACCGATGCTAAGAGCATGGCCCGCTCTTGGAATGCCTCCTGTCCAGGCAATGTCAGTAAGGAAGCAATGAATGCTTGGGATGGCTGGACATCACGACTGGCTCATGCAACCTTAGAACCACAGGAACTTGATATATTAGGTTGTGTTAACGCGCCGGCATGTATGAGGTTTAATTATACTGGTAGCAATCTCACTGTAGTTGATGTTACACCCAGTCTGGGAATATATTGTAATGGTTCAATTTGGTGCAACTACACCTCTCCTAACGTGTCAAAATCTTCGAACATGCCATTTGCACTCCCTCCTGGGATGTTTGTCATCTGTGGTGACAGAGCATGGCAAGGTATTCCATCGCACATAAGGGGAGGCCCGTGCATTCTTGGTCAATTAACATTACTAACCCCTAACACATCTATGATACTAAAAATTTCGAGACAGTATAAGCGTACTAAACGCAGTGTCAGTCACTACCAGAAAGACTGCAAAGATAACCTTGATTTTTGGCAGGCTGGCAAGGTTATCGCTGCCTCGATTCTTGCACCCGGCGTAGCCGCTGCTCAAGCTCTAACAATGCTAAATAAGCTAGGTTGCTGGCTGGCAAAGCAGACTAATGTTACCTCTGCTGCATTGAGTGCATTACTAATAGACACTGATTCCATCAGGCATGCAACACTGCAGAATAGAGCGGCAATAGATTAACAGACAAACTAACAACCAGCACGTGGGGTTTGGAATCGTGGTTGCAGAGTTTAGGTATTGGGGGCTGGGTGAGGGAGATAATAAAGGGGCTATTATAGTTTTGCTAGTAATCGTTGTAGTTCTGCTAGTTGTGCCGTGTTTGTTTCTATGCTTACATAGAATGCTTTTGCGCTCAATACAATCAGCTTGGCCATTAGAAATAAAAGGAGGGGGAACTGTGGGAAAGCGGTCAGAAAGTATGTGGAGTATGTTAGACACAGAAATGAAGTAAGAAAAGGAAAACGCAGAATGAGGCGAAAGTCACGTAGCCTGAAGATAAAGGAGGTATAATTGGGAGACTGGAAGGTCAAAAACAACAGGTGCAGTTTGGCCTGTTGCTCATCAGGAGATAGGGCTGCTGTGCGATCACCCTGTGAACAATAATAATGGCTAACGAGCAAACTTTGCCAAGTTGTGTGATAAAAGCATGTAGATACGCTAAGCCTATATAAGTAGATGGGTCAGACAATAAAGTGCTTCAGCTACACACCAGCCTGGAGTCGTGTTATTCTTTCCCTTCAAGTATTTAGTAATATAATTAGCAGAAATTTAGTTAACAGAATCATTTTATTTTTGTGGCTTATAGTTGTAACTGTGATTCAAGAATTGGAAGGTGCCTCTATGACAATAGAGAATGGTGAGTGGCATTGGTCCGAAGCTGTAACAACAGAAGATAAGAGCATTAATGGAAAGTTAGAAGTTGTGGTTATTTGGTGAACAAATGGTGACCATTTACATACATTATCAGAATGGCAAAAATTAGGGGAAGAGTGGACACACCAAAGAACCATAGGGGACAAAATTAAAATAGGGTGCCGAATGATTAATGGAACGACCCACAAGAAAGTAACGGGGATTTTAGTAAAACCGATTTCCAGAAGTGGCCAATAAGAAGGTTGTATCCACTCAGGTAAATTAGATTGTTGGTATAATCTTATATTAACACAGACTGTAGTAATTAGCTGTTTTTGGCTGGATGTTATGGTCACAAAAGCAAGCACACCTCAGGGGCAGGACACAAAGAGACTTTATTGGAATGCTAGGAACAGGATTAGGAGTTTTAAATCGAACTGATTAAGAAATATTAATGAATAAGCTGGCCACAGCAACAAGTGATTTGACAAAACTAAAACAGCCCCTACAATCATCCTTATTGGCATTGGGAACAAGCCAATGGCAAGTTTCAAAGGTGTTACTGAGATGGGAAAAGGCTAAAGACCAAGACCACAAACTAATAATAGATGCACTTAGTATGGTTCAAGATAATGCATCTTTAGTTTTTAGTTGTATACAAGCAGTTATGAATGCAGGTAACAGCTGCCTTGATCATTAGGGAAGGCTTTGTGAAAGCAACACAATTGATGCTCAGGATGTAGGTCTTGACACTGAGCAAGGTGTTTGCCACTTTGAAATTCATCCAAATACTGGTCAAAAGACTGTGCTTGTATGTATTGGTCAAGGGTGGGTGTGTTTAAGAACTGCTCGTGCTTTTGTAGAGGTAGATAAGGAAAACGTAACTCTCCCTAGCAAAAATCATTCTACCTTTTGTATTTGTAACTTTGTTAGAATCATCAGATGTGATTTTCTATATTTGGCACCAGTGGTATCCCACCAGTTGATCAAGTCTGACAACACAATATATATGAACCTCACCTTAGTGAAATAAACAGAGTTTTGCAGAGAATAAAACAAGACACAAATCACAACTGGTGGGATGCCCTCTTCAGATGGTCGCCAACTGCAACCGGGATTTTGAACACATTATGTCACCCAATTATTGTTTTATTGATATTAGTTGGTATAAGTTTAATATTGTTTTTTTTAATGCTTGTTTGGAATTGGAAATTGTTACAATGAATGGCGATATTAGCTTCCTTGACGAAAGTACAAGGCAAGGCATTGAGGGATACATATCAGAGAGCTTGGGAAGAAGAATTTTTATATTAAGTAAAAGAATTTACTAAGATTTTCCAGAAAAGGGGGGACTGAAACATGGGATTAGAAATTAGAGAGTGACTGATTAAGAATAAATATATAGACAACACTCATTGTTTAATATGTGCTACATTTGTGATGTACTGGGCCTATGCTGAGCCTAGGCCTCCTGATGAGCCCCTGGGGCTCCAAGAACCAGATCAATGTAACCTTATTGTTCAGACTGTGAGCAAGGGCTCAAAGATAAGGAGGACTGTTTACAAAGGATAAGATAAACATGCAAGGCCTCAAGATAAAAGGAGCCCCTCGGACCCCAAGAACCGGACCAAACCAACCTTATGGCTCAGATTGTGACCAAGGGCTCAGGGAACATGCGCAGGGAGACGAGGTTAAAAGTTCAACTCTGAGGAAGACGTCTTACTTCATCCTGACGACCACCCAGGACGACCACCAGAGATTACTATGCAAGTGCAGAAGGACTGATAAGATAATTAGCATACGAAGCAGGGCTAGGCGGAGCTAGGAAATGAATATGTATAGGTGTGTTGCGAAACTTAATGCATATGTAATATTTTAGGGGATAAAAGAGAATGCACGCGAGCGAGTTGTTGCACACGACTTTGGTGGGACTACCCCCCGTGCTGCCCAGCACTGAATAAACATACCTACTTTACAATCTTATTGTGGAGTCAGTTTTCGCAACTCAGCATGATGAAATTTAACCTTCTATTTAAGAAAAACAGAGTGATTAGTGTACATAATTCTTGTAACATGCAAAGGAACAGTCCAGCAATTTGTGTAAATAGAGGGTTTGAAGGACGAACATTGAGACTCTAGTCTGGGAGATAAGAGGACCAAGGAGTTTTTTTTTTTAGGCAACTGCTGACTTTTGCATGGGACGCTGCGCAAGCCTCTGATAACCAGCAAAGAGATCACCAAATAAGGAGAAAGGGGGAGTTGAAGGACAACCGAAGGAAAAAGCCTGGGAGGAAGACTACGAGCCTTCAGCACAAGAGACCCCCAGAAAGACCACCAGAGACTGATACGCATGCGTCCGGAGAGGGTTTGGATTCCGGGAACTAATTATAATAACCCTGCCTTTTCTAGGAATAGTGATGAATATGTATTAGTCTAGGAGCATAAAAATCAGCCACCTGATGTAACACTTGTGCGTCCTGGTAGAGCAGAGACTCCCGGTGCACCCAGCGCTGTTTGCTTTCCTCTATTCGCTTAATAAATTATAAACTTTAATTAGAATCCTATTTGGGACTTAATAATTTATCACAACTGGGGGCTCGTCCAGGATGGTCTTGGTTCCTGAATTCTGGCTTGATCTAGAAGGGGCACCCCACCATTTGGTGGTTCCTATTCGAGTCAGGTCGGGACTAACACCATCCTGAACCTGAATAAAGGCAAGCAAAGCATTTGATTTTTTTATGAGCTCCCTTGCTGGCTGCAGCATTGTATTTTACCCGTAATTCCGCGCGCGAAGATCCAAACAAAGATGATGGAGTCATATGTATTTAAGGTGTATACCAGTCGGTTGGGTGGGATTCAGTTGCCTGTGTGTGTAAGAGTGTGACTGAGACGGAACCTAGTTCCGATGCAAGTGTGGAGGTCTTCTAACCGCGGTTCCAATCTCCCGCGAGGCACTTGGCCAGTGAAGGACCGAAGTGATTCCTATAGGATTCGTGGGTGGGTGATAGTTTAAGGACCCCCTGCAAGACACTCTTACTGGGTAACCAAGGGCTGTAGGAATTGCCACAGTAAAATTCCTAGGTGGGTCAGACAAAATTGAAGACCCGGGACCAGAGAAAAGGGAGCAAATTAAAAATGGTTCAGTACTATATGATAGAATGGCCAAATTAGGATATCCAATAATTAATAAGGACCTAGAACCTGTGGAATCAGGACCTTTGAGTCCATCATGGTCAGCTCAGGCTTGTGAGCTGTATGCTCTATGTAGGGCCCTGGAACTATTAAAGGGGAAAAAGTGGGGCTATATTTACAGCATGTTGAACTGAATGAACTCCCCATGCCTGAATCACCACCAGAAAGCAGTGTTGTACAACAAAAACTGGAAGTTTCTCCAAAGATGTTGCCATTAAATTAATAATATTAATTAATAAAATATAATTAATAGAAAAGTACTCATCTACTGCCATGAAATACTGTTGCTATTAAACTTTATGTTCTAGTTTGGAGGCAAAAAGGAATGTAGTTAAGGCATGAGCACGTGACTTGCTGTTTCCTGAAGGTGGTGAGCTTTAATTCTATTCATGCTAAGTCTCAGTGAGACGTACTAGCATCCATGTGGACCCATTCATTTGAATGTTGTAAAATCATGGGTCAGATGATTCAAAGCCTTAATGTAAATGTACTCAAGGAGGGGAAAGGTGAATTGGTATCATTTGTTTTAAAAAGTCATATGGTGGATTTGTTTGTTTGGTTTTTAAGTTTGTACTAATATAAAAATCACATGAGCACGCTTGTTGAAAAGTAAAAGTTATTTTTATGTAAGTGCCTTTACTCTTTCTATTTTTGAACAAACAGTAGTATCAAATACTTGTTTAAATATTAAGTGGGTGTT
>NW_023306670.1:0-1232 GCF_011077185.1 Oxyura jamaicensis
TGGGGGGGTCCCCCTGCCCCCCCTGACCCCCTGCCTTCCCCCCCCCCCGGCCCCGGGGGTCTGGGGCCGGGGGGCGGGGGGCCCGCCCCGGCCCCCGCGGCGCCCCGGGGGGGGGGGGGGGGGGGGGGGGGGGGCGCCCTGCGGCCCCTGGAGCCCGAGCTGGGGGCGCTGCAGGCGCGCCTCGACCGGCTGCTGCGCCGCATCGACCACCTGGTGGGCGGGGCCGGGGGCGGGGCTTGGGGAAAGGGGGCGGGGCTTGTGGAAAGGGGCGGGGCTTGGGGGTAATGGTTTGGGGCTTGGGGAAGGGGGTGGGGCTTGGGGGAGGGGGAGGGGCTTGGGGAGGGGCTGGGCTTGGGGAAAGGGGGCGGGGCTTGGGGGTAATGGGTTTGGGGCTTGGGGAAGGGGGTGGAGATTGGGGAAAGGAGGAGGGGTTTGCGGGAAGGGGCGGGGCTTGGCGGAAGGGGCGGGGCTTGGGGGTAATGGGTTTGGGGCTTGGGGAAAGGGGCGGGGCTTGAGGAAAGGGGCGTGGCTTGGGGGAATGAAGGGCTTGGGGTGGCTTCGCATAGGGGGCGTGGCTCTACATGGGGGCGTGGCTTCGCATCAGGGTCATTGCTTTGCATGGAGGGGCAGGGCTCTACGTGGGGGGCGTGGCTTCGCGACGGGGGGCGTGGCTTCGCGACGGGGGGCGTGGCTTCGAGACGGGGGCGTGGCTTCGCGACGCCCTCCCGCTGACCCCCCCCCCCCCCCCCCCCCCCCCCCCCCAGCTGCCCCCCGGGCCCCCCCCCCCCCCGCGCCCCCCCCCCGCGCCGCTGCCCCCCCCCGGGTCCCCGTGGGCGGCGGTGCAGGCGAGCCACGCGGTGTTCCACGGGCTGCACCTCTACCTCGACTGGGCCTCGCGCGCCCTCCTCCTGCTGCGGAACCGCCTCTGAGCCCGGCCCCAGGGCCCACGGACACGCGGAGCCCCCCCCCGGGCCCGGGGGGCCCCCCCCCCCACGGACCCGGGGAGCCCCCCCGCGGACACGCGGACACGCGGAAACCCCCTCACGGGCACGTGGACCACCCCCCGGACAGGCGGAACACCCCCACGGACACGCGGAGCCCCCCCCCACGGACACGCGGACCCAGCCCACGGACACGCGGTACATCCCAACGGGCAGGCGGATCCCCGCCCACATACACACAGACACGCGGAGCCCACCCCAGGGACACGTGGACCACCCCAACCCCCGGAC
>NW_023306671.1:0-1093 GCF_011077185.1 Oxyura jamaicensis
GGGTCAGAGAGAGTCCTGATGCTGTGCCAGCACTTCTCAGCAGCAGATACAACACTGGTGTGATACCACTGCTGTTCTAGCTACAAGTGCAGAGCGCAGCACTGTATGGCCTGCTGCAGGGAAAGTTAACATCCCAGCCAGACCCAGTACAGGCAATCAGCCCCAGACATTAGGAAAAAGCTGCAAAAGATAGAGGGGGCGGATGGAAGAATGTCAATGCCACAGCTGATCGACAAAGCTTATAAGGCTTATAACAACTGGGAAGCAAAGAAAGACAGGGAGAGAATGAAAGTACAGGAGTCACTGATAGCAGTGGCTGTGAGAGATGGAGGTAAGAATAGGGGTGAACGAGAGGAATTTTCAGGGCGGCAAGGGCAAGAAAAGGAAAGGGAGGCACAGCAAACAACTCTCTTGGGCTCCAACCAGTGTGCTATCTGCAAGAAGGAGGGGCACCGAAAGAAAGAATGTCCACTGAGGAAGAAAAAGAAAACAGCAGGCAGTGAGAAACGAGAGCAGGCTTTGATTATACTAGAGGACTCGGACTGAAGGGGACCAGGGTATGCATTTCTGATCTCCCCAACAGATCCCCTGGTTCCAGTGAAGCTGGGGGGAAAATAATTGATTTTCTCTTAGATAGCGGAGCAACTCATTCAGTAGTAACAGATTGCAAAGGTCCCTTAAGTAAAACAAACGTTCCAATTATAGGAGCGACTGGGAAACGGACTTTAAGACCCTTTTTACAGCCTATGGATTGTGAGATTGGAGGGAAGGTTTTGACACACCAGTTTTTATATATGCCTGAATGTCCTCTCCCTTTGCTGGGAAGAGATCTGGTGCTGGTTTCTCTGATGCTGGGATAGCAGAGCCAATAGTCTGGAATTAGAGGGCAGGGAAGTCAGGCAGCTGGGACCAGTCGGTAGGGAAGGGGGCATTGACAAAGCAATTGAAAAAGGAGCATAGATCTTCAACCTCTGGAGGTCTGTCCTGTCAGGTGTGAAGGAAAGGTATCTGAAGGGATGAAAGACATGGACTCCTGATGGCTCTTGAACAGAAGGCCTTTACTGCCCTTTTTTCTCCACTACATATACTTTCC
>NW_023306672.1:0-2503 GCF_011077185.1 Oxyura jamaicensis
ATCCCGATCGCTATTAATATCCTAAAAGTTACATATTCATTAGTATTCATTAATATTTACAACATCAGCCTCGCTTCGTATGCTAATTATCTCTCCTCCCATTCACACATGTGTGGTGCTCTCTGGTGGTCATCCCAGGGGTCGTCCAGATGAAGTAAGGAGTCATCCTCAGGGTTAAACTTTTCACCTCTTCTCCTTGGCGCATGCTCCTTTTCAGTTCTTGACTTTAATTAGTTCTTGGCTTCAGTCCTAACCCACCTTATCCATCTTATCTTCCTAACAAGGCTCATGTTGTTCCTGTTCTATCTCTCAAGGCCCGTCTTGTCTCTGCTCCATCCTTCTATCATTTATTTATGCTTTCCTTTATTATATACATGATAATATTTGGCTATGAATCTCCCATCCCATTATCAAGAATTGTTTCTTAACCCTAACATTCCCCCCTTTGAAAATACTTCACTCTATTGGGGCAAGTATTTTCATATTCCCCATCATTAGATCGATAGCAGCAGCATTATGCCTTACCGTGTTAAGGGGTTTTCCCGTAATTCGAACGCTTCATTATTACAATCGTTTGGTGGTGGTGGGGCGAGATGTTTTGGATGTTCCCTAGCAAGGATTTCCATTATTCGGCGGTTCCATGCACTACTCCTAGTTATTTCTCCCCGTATGCACATGTACATTAACCATATTATAAGAAACACAGCTATCAGTAAAATGTTCATTTGTAAGAGAGATCTAACCCATCCTTGTATGTGAAGCCCTAGTCCCTCGAGGATAGCTCCCAACCAGCTTTGTTCAGCTTCATGCTTTTTCTCCCTTAAGTTCTGCTCGACGTGGGCCAATTGGAATATATTATATTCTACATCCGCGATTACATTAGGGATATACACACAGCAATGATCTATCCTATCTCTCAGGTATCCACATACTCCATGCTCTTTTATTAAAAGCATAACTAAAGCCATTCTGTTCTGCAAGGTCATTTTAGTAGTGGCCTGCAATTGCAGATTTAGATCTTTAAATCCTTTCCTGGTCACCATTGCCAATCTGTCCACCTGTGCCATCAAATTATATAGCATTTCTCCTTTCCGTGCCTTTCCTTTTCCTTTCCATTCATCCCATAATTCTCTTTGTCCTTTCTCATTGTCATAAATTACCTCAGGATCTTGCGGGGGGGCCTCGGATCCTTTCCCACACAATCCGAGCCTTAAGACAAATTTACTGGAGCATCATTTGCGACCTTGCAGACCAGAGTAGCATTGTTACCAAAATATTCTGTTATACTTCCTTACTTTTGGGGTATCTCTAAAAATGTAGCACTTATTTGGTTATTACACAATGGTACCCAAAATAATGTGAAAACCTTATGCCAAAATCTAGCCATTCATATACTTCGTATCCTCAGTTTAGTAGGACCTATTGGTTGAGCTTCCCAAAGTCTTGGTACCCGTTTCACTCGAGTGTAATGTATCCAGGCATCCACTCCTTCTACCTTGATAGCCGTAAAGGTTGTCAGTAAGACCTCATAGGGTCCGGCCCACCATTCCTTTAAAGGTTCTTCATTCCAGTTCTTAATATACACTGTATCCCCTGGTTGGACATCATGCACAGGATTTTCCAGAGACAAAAGTTGGTTCCACACCAGGACACTGCGTTGTCGAGCTAAGGTTTTGCCAAGAGATAAAACATAATTATAAACATCTTGTTTACCACCAATATGCATACTTGGATTTGGCTCAGGAGATTCATAAAGTTTTCCATACATAATCTCAAAAGGGCTTACGGACATTCCACTTCTGGGTTTTATTCTGATTCGTAATAAAGCTATCGGCAAGGCCTGTGGCCATTGTATCTTAGCTTCCTGACAGATCTTACTTATTTGCCCTTTTAAGGTCTGATTAATTCGCTCTACTTGACCACTGGACTGGGGTCTCCATGGAGTATGTAAATTCCAGGAGATTCCCAATAATCTACTAACATCTTTAACCACAGTTGCAATGAAATGTGGTCCCCTATCTGAAGAGATACCTAATGGTACACCAAACCTAGGGATAATTTCCCGTAGCAGCCACTTCACTGTTTCCCTTGCTTGATTGGTGCGACAGGGAAGGGCCTCCGGCCATCCAGAAAAGGTATCTACCCCCACTAATAGATACTTATATCCCCTTTTTCTTGGTAATTCTATAAAATTGATTTGGCAGTAATCACCTGGTCCCATGACTGTTCAAATTCGTCCCATTTCAGCATGTTTCCTTGCCACTGGGTTATTCTTTAAGCAAATTTTACACTTGGACATCACTGCCTTTGCCATTGTTAACATATGTACTGAGACAATATTACGTTTTAAATAAGTTACCATTACTTCTGCACCCCAGTGACATTCGTTTTGTTTTGTTTGTGTGAAATGTGTTAATTTGATTCGTGTCAGTATGGAACAATGCTAGGACCGCATCATGAAATATAAGCTCCTATTTAAGAAAAACAGAGTGATTAGTGTACA
>NW_023306673.1:0-6755 GCF_011077185.1 Oxyura jamaicensis
TAATAAATCACAAAAATCCTATTTGGGACTTAATCATTTATCACATTATTATTAATATTTTCCCTTCTTTTCTACCCTAATAAACTGTATCTGTCTCAACCCACAAGATTTCATTTTATTTTATTTTTTTCTGATTCTCTGCCCCATCCCAGAGAGGGAGGGGGGAGGGTGAGCAAACGGCTGAGTGGTGCTTAGCTGCCAGCCAAGTTAAACTTCTACAGACCTTTTGATGGCCAGCATGGGGCCCGAAGGTTTGAGATAATGACAGATCTGATCAGAGTGTGTCCGGTGGAAGAAGGGGCAGGTAACTTGGTAAGAGTACAAGAAAGTTGCCAGCATATGCAGAGAAGAAATCATGAATGCCGAAGCCCAGCATGAGCTCAACTTGGCCACTATGGATAAGGACAACAAAAATATGTTTTTATAAATATATTAATGGTAAGAGGAGGGCCAAGGAGAATCTCCATTCTTTACTGGATGCAGAGGGGAACATGACTACTGAGGATAAGGAAAAGGCTGAGGTTCTGAATGCCCCCTTTGCATCTGTGTTTACTAGCCAGACCATTTATCCTCGGGGTACTCAGCCTCCCGACCTGGAAGTCTGGGACGGGGAGCAGAAGAAATCCCCCACAGTTCAGGTGGAAACAGTTAGAGACCTGCTGCTCCAGCTGGACTGTCACAAGTCCATGGGGCCAGATGGGATCCACACAAGGGTGCTGAGGGAGCTGGTGGATGTGATTGCTGGGACACTTTCCATCCTCTGTCAGTGGTCATGGTCATCTGGAGAGGTCCCGGATGACTGGAGGCTTGCTAATGACACCCATCTATAAGAAGGGTTGTAAGGAGGACCCGGGGTACTACAGGCCTATCAGCTTGACCTCGGTGCCAGGAAAGGTGATGGAACAGGTTACCTTGAATGGAATCAGGCAGCATATGTTCATGAAAGGCAAATTCTGCCTGACCAACCTCATCTCCTTCTATGACTGGGTATGGTAGCTAGCAGTGTCCCCCAGGGGTCAATACTGTGTCTAGTCCTGTTCAACTTATTCATCAGTGATATGGACGATGGAATGGAGTGCACCCTTAGCAAGTTTGCATATGACACGAAGCTTGGAGGAGGGGCTGATACCCCAGAGGGCTGTGCTGCTTTTCAGATGGACCTCGACAGGCTGGAGGGTTGGGCCAAGAGGAACCTCATGAAGTTCAACAAGGGCAAATGCAGGGTCTTGCACCTAGGGAGGAATAACCCCAAGTACCAGTACAGGCTGGCAGGTGACTGGTTAAACCACAACATGGATTTAACTCTGTTCACCATGAATATTTGGGCCTGGCCAGCCAGCGAGCTTTTAACCCAGCAAAGAATGTACCTGTCCAGTCCTTGAACAGCCAGCTTCTTTAAGAGAATGCTGTGGGAAACTGTGTGAAATGCCTTACTGAAGCCTAGGTAGACCACATGCACAGCCTTTCCCTCGTCCACTGAGCACATCACCTTGTTGTAGAGGGAAATCAGATTTGTCAAGCAGGACCTGCCTTTGATGAACCCATGCTGACTGGGCCTGATCACCTGGTTGTCCTTTAAATGCTGTGTGATGGCACTCAAGAAAATCTGCTCCATGAGCTTTCTCAGCACTGAGGTCAGATTGACAGGCCTGTAGTTCCCCAGATCTTCCTTTCGGCCCTTCTTGTAGATGGGCATCACATTTGATAGTTGCCAGTTGACTGGGACCTCCCCTGATAGCCAGGACTGCTGATAAATGATGGAAAGTGGCTTGGCAAGCAGTTCCACCAGCTCCCTCAGTATCCTCGGGTGGATCCCATCTGGCCCCATAGACTTGTGTACCTCTAAGTGGTGTAGCAGGTCGATAACCATTTCCTTGTGGATTATGAGGGCTCCCCATCCCTATCTACCAGTTCATGGGTCAGAGTACCCAGGGAACAATTGGTCTTGCTGCTAAAGATGGAGGGAAAGAAGGCATTAAGTTCCTCAGCCTTTTCCTCATCTCTTGTCACTATGTTTCCCCCCCACATCCAATAAAGGATAGAGATTCTCCTTAGTCCTCCTTTTATTGTTTATGTATTTATAAAAATATTTGGAAGACCTTGGTCACTCAGGAGGACTACAAAGATGTCGTGAGGCTGTACAGGAACAAAATTAGAAGGGCCAAAGCCCAACTGGAGCTCAATCTGGCTATTACTGTCAAAGACAAGAAAAAAAAATCACAGAATCACAGAATCAGAATCACAGAATCGTCTAGGTTGGACGATACAGTCGGAGGCCGGTCACTAGTGGCATCCCCCAGGGCTCAGTACTGGGGCCAGTTCTCTTCAATATCTTTACCAATGATCTGGATGAGGGGATCGAGTGCATCCTCAGTAAGTTTGCAGATGACCCCAAGTTAGGTGCATGTGTCGATCTGCTCGAGGGTAGGAAGACTCTGCAGGAGGATCTGGAGAGGCTGGACCGATGGGCTGAGGCCAACTGTATGAAATTCAACAGGGCCAAGTGCCGGGTCCTGCACCTGGGGCACAACAACCCCAAACAGAGCTACAGGCTGGGAGATGTGTGGTTGGAAAGCTGCCTGGCAGAGAAGAACCTGGGAGTTTTGGTTCATAGTCGGCTGAATATGAGCCAGCAGTGTGCTCAGGTGGCCAAGAAGGCCAGCAGCATCCTGGCTTGCATAAGAAACAGTGTGGCCAGCAGGTCCAGGGAAGCAATTGTCCCCCTGTACTCAGCTGTGGTGAGGCCGCACCTCGAGTACTGCGTTCAGTTTTGGGCCCCTCACTACAAGAAGGACATCGAGGTGCTTGAGCGAGTCCAGAGAAGGGCAACAAAGCTGGTGAGGGGTCTGGAGAACAAGTCTTATGAGGAGCGGCTGAGGGAGCTGGGCTTGTTCAGCCTGGAAAAGAGAAGGCCCAGGGGTGACCTTATTGCACTCTACAGGTACCTCAAGGGAGTCTGTAGCGAGGTGGGGGTTGGTCTATGTGTCTGGTGACCGGACGAGGGGGAATCGGCTAAAGTTGCGTCAGGGGAGGTTTTGTTTGGATATTAGGAAGAACTTCTTTACTGAGTGGGTTGTTAGTCACTGGAATAGGCTGCCCAGGGAAGTGGTTGAGTCACCATCCCTGGAGGTCTTTAAAAGACGTTTAGATGTAGAGCTTAGGGATATGGTTTAGTGGAGGACTTGTTAGTGTTAGGTCAGAGGTTGGACTCGGTGATCTTGGAGATCTCTTGCAACCTAGATGATTCTGTGATTCTGTGATTTTTTCTTGTCTTTGACAGTAATAGCCAGATTGAGCTCCAGTTGGGCTTTGGCCTTTCTAATTTTGTTCCTGTACAGCCTCACGACATCTTTGTAGTCCTCCTGAGTGACCAAGGTCTTCCAAAGGTCATAAACCCTTTTTTTTTTTTTTCTTCTTGAGCTCTGGCCACAGCTCCCTGTTCAGCCAGGTCGTTCTTCTTCCATGCCAGCCCATCTTTCGGCATGTGGTAACGGCCTGCTCTTGTGCCTTTAGGATTTCTTTCTTGAAGAGTCTCCAGCCTTTTTGGACTCCTTTGCCCTCCAGGACTGCCTTCCGACAGATTCTGCCAAACAGTCTCCTAAACAGGCCAAAGTCTGCTCCCCTAATGTCCAGGGTAGCGAGCCTGCTGTGCTCCCTCCTCACTGCCCTCTGAATCCAAAACTGCACCATTTCATGATCACTGCAGCCAAGGCTGCCCTTGAGTTTCACATTCCCCACCAGCCCCTCCTTGTTGGTGAGAATGAGATCCAGCATAGCACCTCTCCTCGTTGGCTCCTCTATCACTTGGAGAAGGAAGTTGTCATGAATGCATTCCAGGAACCTCACCGATTGCCTATGCCCTGCTGTGCTGTCCTTCCAAGAGATATCGGGGTGGTTGAAGTCGCCCATGTGGACCAGGACTTGCAAATATGAAGCTGCTTCTATCTGTCTCTAAAGGGCTTCATCTGCTTGGTCTTCCTGATCAGATGGCCTGTAGCCACCTGTGGCAGTTTTACCCAGCTGGGCAGCTAAGCTCCACCACAACCGTTGTCTCACTCCCCCTCCTCAAAGAGAAAGGGGGAGAAAATACAAGGAAAAGGGCTCAGGGGTTGAGATAAGGACAGGGAGTTCACTTAACAATTATCTTCATGAGCAAAACAGACTCAGCATAGGGAGATTAGACAAAGTTATTACCTATTACTAACAAGCAAGAGAAGTGAGAAACAAATAAAATAAACTAAAACCACCTTCCCCTATTCACCCTCTTCCATCTCCTCCCCCTGAGTGGCATAGGGGAACAGGGGAATGGGGGTGTCGTGTTAAGGGGTGTAGCCGATTAACCATTATGGGTCTGGTCGGATTCAGGGTGCTGAACCATCATGGTCACAGATTCACCAACAATATAGCATGCCCTCACTCTAGTTGCGTTCAATGAGAACTATCATGGCTAGGAACAATGCAATTAAGTGCAATTTATTACAGCAACAGGTACACAGGTTCTTTGGATTGCCAGTGATAAATTCACTGTCTGCAAAAGCAAGCTAGCATGCATGAAATACACAGGTACACAGCCTGACTATTAACGTGTTTAAAGGCATAAAGACTCTAGAGATTTCTAAGTTTCCGCAGAGACACCTGGTATAATCGAGTGTTCAAATCTTACCCCACAGCATCGCAATGTGGGGGGAGGGGGGGAAGAGAGGCTCAGCCCGTCAACTGATCCCCGAAGTCAGGAGAAGGTATCCTTTGTGATGGTATCTCCCCTGACAATGGTATCTTCCCTAACATCCCCTCTCCCTTAAGCCAATTTATATTATTTTCTGTCTTTTAGGTGGAGCTTGAGTGACTCTAGTCAAGTATGTCTTAGTTATGATTGGTAAAAAGTTTTCTTGCTTTTTTTTAAAGGTACAGGGTCCAAGAAATTCAGAGCGTGTGCTCAGTGAGGGGTGGTCGCACCTTGGAGGAACACCGACTAATATTTCTGCCTTGGTTAATTTTTGTTCCTCTGGCAGCCAGAGTGAAACTTTTGCAGTGGGGTATTCTTTTTCCACACCATTGATTCCCGTGAATTTAACCCTGCGTTGACCAGGTGTTATACCTAAGGTCTGTGCTGTCTCGTGTAATTACCAACATTTGGGTCCCGGTGTCAATGAGAAAGTTTACCAATATATTTTCATCACAGCTTTCACCGTCTGCAATATGAATTAATCTACGAACCTGATTAACTGGAGCAGAAGGCTGTATTCTATTTAACAGGTGATTAAACCTCTTCAGTAATTGCTTAAGATGATTATTCTCATTCACAAGTTTATCATTTTCAGTCACAAGTTTGTTATTCTCATTTATAAGTTTATCCACTCTGATTCCTAATGTTTTTCCCGTCTCCCTTTCAAAGGCCAATGATGCTTTTAACACCTCATTTTCCAATTTTAAAGTTTGTCCTGGTTTCAGTTAGGACAGTTATTTTTCCTCCTAGTAGCTGGTAGGGTGCTATGTTTTGGATTAGGATGAGAAGAGTGCTGATAACATGCTGATGTTTTAATTGCTGCAGAGCACTGCTTATACTAAGCCAAGGACTTTTCAGCTCCTCGCTCTGTCCTGTCAGCGGGCAGGCTGGGGGTGCAGCAAGAGCTGGGAGGGGACAGACCCAGGACAGCTGACCCAAACAGGCCAAAGGGGTATTCCATACCATCTGACGTCAAGCTAAACAATATATAGGGGTGGCTAGCCGGGGTGGGGGGGGCGGCTGCTCGGGGTTGGGCTGGGCATTGGTCAGCGGGTGGTGAGCAATTGCATTGTGCATCACTTGTTTGTACATATTATTATTATCATTATTATTTTCTATCTTAATAAACTGTCTTTATCTCAACTCACAGGCTTCACTTTCCCATTTCTCTCCCCCATCCCAGAGAGGGAGGGGGGAGGGTGAGCGAACGGCTGTGTGGTGTTTAGCTGCCAGCCAGGTTAAACCACAACAAAGTTGTATATTCCACATCAGAAATTAGTTTGGGAGCAGGAGTTTCCTTAACTTCTTACTGAGCACAAGACAAACAGGCACCTAATACTGCACAGATTACACTTTTACCTTTTCTTACTCCAATCTTTTGTGCAGCCTGACACTGCTTAATGCTTTCTACCACTTTCTCTTGATTTTTCCAAAATTTTGGGGCCCACTCCTTCCCCACCATTTGCATTTTTGCAGCAGTTTATCCATAGCAATCCTGTCAATTACTCCAATTTCCCTGTCGCGTTAAGGGGTCTAGCTGATTAACTAGAATCTTAGAAATTACTGACATTTGGGTCCCGGTGTCAATGAGAAAGTTTACCAATATATTTTCGGGGTCCAACAGGAATGGCAAGGATAGGGTCAGAGTGTTCATTAGAGAGCTATTGAATTGCTAATACCTGCCGAGCAGGGTGGCTCACTGCCCTCCCCAGGGGTAGGAGTTTTTTTGCTGAGCTTCTGCCTCCTCAATTAGGCTCAGTGCAGAAGGTGCACTTTCCTTATGGGTTGGGGGTTTTCCAGTTAGGCAATTCTCCCCATCTGGAATATTTTTCTTACCCAGAGATTCTAGATTTCTAGAAACTTAGAAATCTAGTGAGAGGTGGTCGCACCTTGGAGGTGGGTAGCTTTTGGAATGGAGGTGTGTTTTGGTATTATAACGATATTAAAATGAGCAAAAGTTCACTAGAGTACAGCATTTTGTCAAAAACATGACAGGTCGTTGGCTCAGGGTAGCAAATGTGCAGCTTAT
>NW_023306674.1:0-1146 GCF_011077185.1 Oxyura jamaicensis
CGGGACTAACACCATCCTGAACCTGAATAAAGGCAAGCAAAGAATTTTTTTATGAGCTCCCTTGCCGGCTGCAGCATTGTATTTTGCCCGTAATTCTGCGCGCGAAGATCCGAACGAAGACGACGGAGTCGTGAGTATTTGAAGTGTGTACCGTTCGGTTGGGTGGGATTCGGTTGCCTGTGTGTGTAAGAGTGTGACTGAGACGGAACCTAGTTCCGAAGCGAGTGTGGAGGTCTTCTAACCGCGGTTCCAATCTCCCGCGAGGGACTTGGCCGGTAAAGGACCGAGGCGATTTCTATAGGATTCGTGGGTGGGTGATAGGTCCTAACCCCCCTGCAAGACACTCTTAATGGGTAACCAAGGGCTGTAGGAATTGCCACAGTAAAATTCCTAGATGGGTCAGACAAAATTGAAGACCCGGAACCAGACAAAAGGGAGCAAATTAAAAATGGTTCAGTACTATGTGATAGAATGGCCAAATCAGGATATGCAATAATTAATAAGGACCTAGAAGCTGTGGAATCAGGACCTTTGAGTCCATCATGGTCAGCTCAGGCTTGTGAGCTGTATGATCTATGTAGAGCCCTGGAACTATTAAAGGGGAAAAGTGGGGCTATATTTACAGCACGTTGAACTGAATGAACTCCCCATGCCTGAATCACCACCAGAAAGCAGTGTTGTACAACAAAAACTGGAAGTTTCTCCAAAGATGTTGCCATTAAATTAATAATATTAATTAATAAAACATAATTAATTAAAAAGTACTCGTCTCTTGCCATGAAATACTGTTACTATTAAACTTTATGTTCTAGTTTGGAGACAAAAAGGAATGTAGTTAAGGTAAGAGCATGTGACTTTCTGTTTCCTTAAGGTGGTGAGCTTTAATTCTATTCATGCTAAGTCTCAGTGAGACATACTAGTATCCTTGTGGACCCATTCATTTTAATGTTGTAAAATCGTGGGTCAGATGATTCAAAGCCTTAATGTAAATGTACTCAAGTAGGGGAAAGGTGAATTGGTATCATTTGTTTTAAAAAGTCATATGGTGGATTTGTTTGTTTGTTTTTTAAGTTTGTACTAATATAAAAATCACATGAGCATGCCTGTTGAACAGTAAAAGTTATTCTTATGTAAGTGCATTTACTC
>NW_023306675.1:0-4555 GCF_011077185.1 Oxyura jamaicensis
CCTTGGCCCATCAGTCCAGCCTATCCAGATCCTCCTGCAGAGCCTTCCTACCCTCGAGCAGATCGACACACGCACCTAACTTGGTGTCGTCTGCAAACTTGCTGAGGGCGCACTCGATCCCCTCGTCCAGATCATCGATGAAGATGTTAAAGAGGACTGGCCCCAGTACCGAGCCCTGGGGAACTCCACTAGTGACCGGCCTCCAGCTGGATTTGACTCCATTCACCACAACTCTCTGGACCCGGCCATCCAGCCAGCTCTTCACCCAATGAAGCGTACGCCAGTCCAAGCCATGAGCAGCTAGTTTCCTGAGGAGAATGCTGTGGGGAACAGTGTCAAATGCCTTACTGAAGTCAAGGTAGACCACGTCCACAGCCTTTCCCTCATCCACTAAGCATATCACCTTGTCATAGAAGGAGATCAGGTTCGTCAAGCAGGACCTGCCCTTCATAAACCCATGCTGACTAGGCCTGATCGCCTGCTTGCCCTGCAACTGCCGCATGATGACACCCAAGATAATCTGCTCCATGAGCTTCCCTGGCACTGATGTTAAACTAACAGGCCTATAGTTCCCCAGGTCTTCCCTCTGGCCCTTCTTGTAGATGGGCATCACGTTTGCTAGCCACTAGTCAAGTGGCACCTCCCACTTGATAAATGATGGAAAGCGGCTTCCATCCGGCCCCATCGACTTGCGTACATCCAAGTGCTGTAGCAGGTCGCCAACCATTTCCTCGTGGATTGTGGGGACCACATTCTGCTCCCTATCCCCTTCCACCAGCTCAGGGTACTGGGCGTCCAGAGAACAACTGGTTTTGCTGTTAAAGACTGAGGCAAAGAAGGCATTAAGCACCTCAGCTTTTTCCTCATCTCTGGTTACTAAGTTTCCCCCCGCATCCAGTAAAGGGTGGAGATTCTCCTTAGTCCTCCTTTTTGTGTTGATGTATTTATAAAAACATTTTTTGTTGTCTTTAACAGCAGTGGCCAGATTGAGCTCCAGATGAGCTTTGGCCTTTCTGATTTTGTCCCTGCACCGCCTCGCAGCATCCTTGTAGTCCCCCTGAGTGGCCCACCCTCTTTTCCAAAGATTATAAACCCTCTTTTTTCTCCGAAGTTCGAGCCACAGCTCTCTGCTCAGGCAGGCCGGTCTTCTTCCACGCCAGCTCACCTTTGGGCACATGGGGACAGACTGCTCCTGAGCCATTAAGATTTCTTTCTTGAAGAGCACCCAGCCTTCCTGGGCTCCTCTGTCTTTCAGAACCACCTCCGAAGGGACTCTGCCAACCAGTGTCTTGAACAGCTCAAAGTCAGCCCTCCGGAAGTCCAAGACAGCAGTTTTACAGCAGTTTTGATCCTTTCAGCCCTAAGAAAGCGACTGACTGCTGTGCTACCAATATTTGATAGGCTTGGAAGAAAATAATCACCATGGGAAGTTTGAGTTAATTTCTCATGCTGCATTCCTTGAACAACAAGCACCATTTCAAAATAATTCAGAATTCCAGACATATTCTTTTTATTTTTTTAAGGAATAATCAATATTTTTTTATTCAAAGGTGCTAAAAATATTCTCACTAGAAAGGCAAAACTTTCCTTTCTCTCCATTTGTTTTGAAATTGGTAAAGCTATATATAGCATGTTAAATAAATCCAGTATAATTAAAAGATTAGCAAGAATGTATCCCACAAGCCACAGTGGCAAATCATGCATTCAAAAAGGAAGCATCCTTGAGATAGAAGATGGGGTGAGTAAGCTTATTTTCCAGTTACTCTTGCTTGTAACTCTTCTCTGCAAGGGTGCTTAACTTGCTCCAGTGGATTTTTCTGCAAGATTGAAGTATTTAGATGTCACCCAAAAATAGGAAACAAAACCTTTAAAAATCAACAGGTCTTTCCCTGATGAGAGTTCCCAAGGAATAAATATCAAAGCAGATAATACCACCTGCTGAAATAACAGGAAACCTGTCTCAAGATTCATTGCTAAGCTTGTTGGTCCTGTCAGCTGCTCCTTTAGCTTTCTTATTAAAGAGGATCAGTGTCAGACAACAAGTTTAAACAGTTTTTGGTAAGCATTTTTGATTGTTACCAAGCCATAGAGACAAGTGAAATAAGCAGCACTGGAAAAATCTCTTGAGTGGTAAAGGGCACACAAAAGGTCAGACCAACATCCTTGTGGAAAACGTCAGTTTTTTTTATTTTAACTACTGTTTAGACCAATGATTACCAACTGATGAGCCTGATCTAAATGCTGAAACCCAAACATATTGGGCTAAATTCATTAGCCTTGCTTATTACCTCCCGGTTCCTTCCCACTTAAGGAATCAGAGCACAGTTATGGTAATAATGGAATGGTCAGCAGAGCTGCAGCACAGCTCAGTGCTCCAGGAGTCCCTTCTGGGGCTCGGGGGAAATACAAGAATTCTTTGACTCACTGCTCTGATTGTTTTTCCTATTCAGCAAAACCAAAATGTATATTTTTTCAAGCTGACTCCCTGTGGTAGTTTTACTCGGATGGGTGGCCGAGCTCCAGCACAACCACTCTCTCACTCCCCCTCCTCAAAGAGGAACAGGGAGAAAATATGATGAAAAGGGCTCAAGGGTAGAGATAGGGATGAGGAGATCGCGCAGTAATTATCGTGACAGGCAAAACAGACTCAGCATAGGGAGACAGTAAGGTTTATTGCCTATTACTAACAAGCTAGAGAAGTGAGAAACAAAGGAAAGAAACCAAAAGCACCTTCCCCCCCATCATCCACCTTCTTCCACCTCCTCCCCCCTGAGCGGTGCAGGGGAACGGGGGAATGGGGGTTATGGTCAGTCTAATGCAATTCTTCTCTGCCACTCCTTCTCAGTCACTCTCGTCCCCTGTGCTGTGGGGTCCCTCCCATGGGATACAGTCCTTGCTGAACTGATCCAGCGTGGGCTTCCCACAGGCAGCAGCTCTTCAAGAACTGCTCCAGATATGGGTCCGTACCACGGGGTCGACCCCTCGGGAGCAAACTGTTCCAACCTGGGTCCCCCACGGCCAGCAGCTCCTGCCAGGTCAGCTTCTCCTGTGTGGTCTCCTCTCCACGGGTTTTAGGTCCAACCCGGAATCTGCTCCGTCAGGGGTCTTCCACAGGCTGCAGTCTCTGTTGGTGCAGGTCCACCTGCTCTACCGTGGTCTCCTCCACGGGTTGCAGCGTGGAACCCTGCTCCACTGTGGTACTCCATGGGCTGCAGGGGGACATCCTGCTTCACCGTGGTCCTCACCACAGGCCGCAGGGGACTTCTGCTCCGGCGCCTGGAGCACCTCTCCCCCTCCTTCTTCACTGACCTTGGCGCCTGCAAGGCTGTTCCTCACTCCTCTAACTCTCCCAGCTGCTGTGTTACGCAGCGTTTTTTTCCCTTTCTTAAATATGCTCTCACAGAGGTGCAAAACAACATCACTTATTGGCTCAGCTCTGGTCAGCAGTGGGGCCCTTACCAAACATGGGGCAGCTTCTAGATCCTTCTCACACAAGCCAACCCCATGGCCCCCTGCTACCAAAACCTTGCCACATAAACCCACTACACTCCCATTTTAAAAGGTACTTGTTATCACAAATGTCTGTCACACAAGATTGCAGATGACTTTTTCATGTTGTCTGATGGAAAAACTTTGATACCATGTATTTATCTGTGATTCAAAGATAATTATTTTCTATTTGCCATATTGTAACTACTTTCATACACAGAACCAAAAAAATTGAATTTGGTTAAAAGTGATAGTTTATTTTTCATCACAAAACAGTGAAGTTAGTGCAGATTGGAGTTCCTCAATGAAAACTCCCATACAAACCTATGAAAGCAAGACAGCTTCCCTAAGCACATACCTCCAACAAAAACCTACTAGCAGGTTCTCAATCTCTATAAGGAAGACGTAAGTTTCCCCAGGGAAGTGGTCATGGCCCCAAGCCTGATGGAGTTCAAGAAGCATTTGGACAATGCTCTCAGACATATGGTTTGATTTTTGGGTGGTCTTGTGTGGAGCCAGGAGTTGGACGCAACAATCCTTGTGGGTCTGTCTTGGTTTTAGCTAGGAGAGAGTTAATTTTCCTCCCAGTAGCTGGTAGAGTGTTATGTTTTGGATTTAGGATGAGACTAATGTTGACAACACACTGATGTTTTACTTGTTGCAGAGCAGTGCTTACACTAAGCCAAGGACTTTTCAGCTTCTCTCTCTGTCCTGCCAGCGGGCAGGCTGGGGGTGCAGCAAGAGCTGGGAGGGGACAGACCCAGGACAGCTGACCCAAACTGGTCAAAGGGGTATTCCATACCATCTGAGGTCATGCTGAACAATATATAGGGGTGGCTAGCCGGGGATGGGGGGCCGGCTGCCTGGGAATAGACTGAGCATCGGTCAGCGGGTGGTGAGCAATTGTATTGTGCATCACTTGTTTTATACATATTATTATTATTATTATTTTATTTTATTTTATTTTCCTGTCCTAATAAACTGTCCCTATCTCAACCCATAGACTTCAGTTTTTTTCTCGTTTCTCTCCCCCATCCCAGAGAGGGAGGGGGGAGGGTGAGCGAAC
>NW_023306676.1:0-3518 GCF_011077185.1 Oxyura jamaicensis
CCTCCTCTCCCCCTCCTCTCCCCCTCCTCTCCCCCTCCTCTCCCCCTTTCTCTCTTCTCTTCTCTTCTGATGAGGATATAGCACAGTAATTATTGTGACGTGCAAAACAGACTCAGCATAGGGAGATAGTAAGAAACCAAAAACACCTTCCCCCCCCCATCGACCCTCTTCCACCTCCTCCCCCCAAGTGGCGCAGGGGAACAGGGGAATGGGGGTTATGGTCAGTCTATAGTGCTTCTTCTCTGCCGCTCCTTCTCGGTCACTCTTGTCCCCTATGCTGTGGGGTCCCTCCCACGGGATGCAGTCCTTGCTGAACTGATCCAGCATGGGCTTCCCACAGGCAGCAGCTCTTCAAGAACTGCTCCAGGTATGGGTTCTTACCATGGGGTCCACCCCTCAGAAGCAAACTACTCCAACTTGCGTCCCCCATGGGCAGCAGCTCCTGCCAGGTCACCTGCTCCTGCCTGGTCTCGTCTCCACGGGCTACAGGGCCAACCCAGAATCTGCTCTAGCATGGGTATTCCACAGGCCACAGTCTCCTGCGGTGCTGGTCCACCTGCTCCATCGTGGTCTCCTCCATGGGCTGTGGAGTGGAACCCTGCTCCACAGTGATACTCCATGGGCTGCAGGTGGACAGCCTGCTTCACCATGGTCCTCACCACAGGCAACAGGGGACTTCTGCTCTGGCATCTGGAGCACCTTTCCCCCTCCTTCTTCACTGACCTTGGTGCCTTCAAGGCTGTTCCTTAGTCCTCTCACTCTCCCAGCTGCTGTGTGGTGCAGCAGTTTTTTTTTTTTTTTTTCTTGTCTTAAGTATGTTCTCACAGATGTGCAAAACAACATAACTTATTGGTTAAGCTCTGGTCAGTAGCGGGGACCCTGCCAAACATGGGGCAGCTTCTAGTTCCTTCTCACAGAAGCCACCCCTATGGCCCCCTGCTACCAAAACCTTGCCACATAAACCCACTACAACAGAACAGTGGAGTGATACCAGTTCTCTTCCAGCTATGCGCACAGAGCACAGCACTGTATGGGCTGCTGAAAGGAAAGTTAACTCCATCCCAGATAGGCCCACCACAAATACTTACAACAAACTGTAAACAAATTTGTTCTAACACATTTTAGACAGATCTGTTGGTATCTCAAACTTTCATGCCCAATCTTGGGCATCAACAGGATAGTTGAGGTTTAAGCCTGCAGGCAGCTAAACACCACACACACTTTTCACTCACTATTCCCAGCAGTCGGGTGTGAGAGAAAACTGAAAAGTAGAAGAAATTCTAGATCGAGTTAAGGACAGTTTAATTAGAAATGAAAATAGTAATACATAATAATCAAAACAACAACAATAGTAATAGTAATAATAATAATAATAATATAAAAGAAGGTGATGCACAATACTCAGGCTGCCCTCCACCAGCTGTTAGGAAGGTTATGCAAAGGGATCTGGATAGGCTAGACTAATGGGCAGAGTCCAGTTGCATGACATTCAACAGGGGTAAGTGCTGAGTACTGCACTTGGGCAATAACCCCATGCAGCAATACAGGCTCAGGGAAGAGTGGCTGAAAATATGTCTGGCTGAAAAGGACCTGGCAGTGCTGGACAACAGCCATTTGAGCATGAGCCAGCAATGTGCCCAGGTGTCCATGGAAGCATCCTGGCCTGCAACATAAATAGTGTGTCCAGGAGGACTAGGGAAGTTATTCTGTAGTACGTGGCACTAGTGAGGATACACCTCAAATACTGTGTTCATTTTAGTGTCCCTCTCTACAAGAAGGATATAGAGTTGCTCGAGCATGTGAAGAGAAGAGCAACAAAGCTGGTGAAGGGACTAAGAAACAGGACTTATGAGGAGTGGCTGAGGGTGCTGGGGCTATTTAGTCTGGAGAAAAGGAGGCTGAGGGGAGACAGTATTACTCTCTACAAGTACCTGAAAGAAGATTGTAATGAGGAGGATGTTGGTCTCTTTTCTCAGGTGAGTATTGATAGTATGTGAGAAAACAGCCTCATATTGTGCCAGGGGAGGTTTAGATTGGACTTTGGGAATAATTTATTCATGGAAGGGATGATCAAACATTGGTACAGGCTTCCCAGGGAAGTAGTGAAGTTACCATTCCTGGAGGTATTTCAGAGACATGTGCACATGGCACTAAGAGACATGGGTTAGTGATGGGATGTGGTCAATCAAGCTGATGGTTGGACTTGATGACCTTGAAGGTTTTCTTCAATCAAAATGATTCTATGATTCTAAATAGGCTAATATGAAGAGACTTATTTCTTGTTCAACTAAAATGTAATGCTTTGGATTTTTTTTTTATAACCTCAGAGGTGATATACTTTTAAAATATGAACTGAATTTAAATTTTTAAATAATATCAAATAATGTAATACTATACAGCTACCTAATTTTCACTTGTATTGCTTATCACAAAAAGAAAAATTAATGAAAAATCCTTGAATGCTGGTGCTTGTAGACATACTGAGACATCTCCCCTTTATTTAATGTATTGAAAATTCATAAGAAAATTTAAGGACGTTCCAATGCATTTAGCTAAGGTGTTCTTTCTTTAATGTATTTCAAACTATGGGAAGGTAGATTATTCAAACAGTTACCCTTTAATTTTTCAATACACTGGAACATTTTCAGTTTTGGCATACTTCTTAGTGTTTATTTATTATTTTTATTTTCACAAATATCAAAGGAGTGGTAAGATTAGAGTTGTAGATCTCATATTGGAACCCAAATAGTTTTAAAAAGATGATAGATGATAGCTGCTCAATAAACTAGAAAAAGACAGAGGCCAAATATTAAAGTACAGCTTAAGCGATTTGCCCGGATTCTTACGGGAACTGTGTGGCACAAGCACGTCTGAAATCCAGGTCTTTAGACTTCTCTGTAGAGTACAGTACACTCTCCATGCTGTTATTTGGAAATCTTCTCCTTCTTGCTTCAGATCAAGTATCTTAAATACAATAGTTCTTCATCGTGTAATCTTGGTTCATCGTCATGCATTCTTTTAACTTTACCTAAGAAGAACAGCCTGATTATGCATTCAAAAATGTTCATTATGTCTAGATACATGAAGTGACCCCTTATTCTGATAATCTTCAGTTTTAAAAATATTATTTTGGCGCCCAGCTTGATGATATCATCGGTATTATCATTTTCACGGTTAGCAGGCCAGTTCTCTAATGCACAGACTAATATATAAGCAGATAGCATTTATATGTTTTTACCCTGTAATGATACCATTTTTTTGTCTCTATCCTCATCCCTCATATCCTATTCCTTGGTTTGCTTCACACTCTACTGCTATGTCTACCAGGGCTTTCTGTGTCTTGTGCAATCAGCAATTTCCATTCACAGCAGAATCTGACCCTGTTTTTTTCCATCCTTTGGTTCAGCATCACCACCATTAAGAACACAGAGGTACCAGGTTTCCATGGTTGTTGGACATCAGGATACACTGTTTCATGGGGAAAAAAGAAAAAATAAGAAAGAAAGAAAGAAAGAAAG
>NW_023306677.1:0-1399 GCF_011077185.1 Oxyura jamaicensis
CGTGAATAAAATAAGCTTCACAGAAGGTCCTGTCTGAAGAAAATGATTTGAGATTTTTCTCGCAAGGCTGCACAGCAAGCTCACAACTCCAAGCTTCAGGAGAGCAGACCTTGTCCTCTTCTGGTATCTACTTGGAAGAGTACCATGGAATATGGCCCTGGAGGGAAGAGGGGTGCAAGAAAGCTGGTTAACAGTCAGGGATCACCTCCTCCAAGCTCAGCAGCGATGCATCCCCACAAAGAGTAAGTCAGGCAAAAATGCCGGGAGACCTGCGTTGATGAACAAAGAGCTCCTGGCCAAACTCAAAACAGATAAAGGAGGCCTGCAGAGGGTGGAAGCAATGCAGGCAGCCTGGGAGGAGTAGAGAGACACTGCCCAAGCAGCAAGGCATCAGGTTAGGCTAAAACCCTGAGAGAATTAAATCTGGACAGGGATATCGAGGGCACAAAGAGAGGCTTCGATTGGTAATCAGCAATAAAGGGAGACTGGGGAAATTGGGGGCCCCCTCTCGAAAATGGGAAACTTGGTCACACAGGACACGGAGAGGGCGGAGGAACTCAGCAATTTCTTGTTCTTCCTCAGCCTTCGCCAGCGAGAGCCCTACGGGGGGAGGCCGCTCCCGGCGGCCCAACGGCCCGCGCCCCGACCGCCACTTCCGGCTGCCCGCGCCCCGCTGCAGCCCAGCGCGGGGGCACGTGACCACGGAGGGGGCGGGGCTTGCGGGCGGGAGGGCCAATGGCAGGCCTCCCCCGGCCTTCCCCCGTCGCTGGGCGCCGGCTCCGTCCTACCCCCGGGGCACGGCCGCCCTCCAGCGGCGGGCAGGCGCCATCTTGCCCAACGTCTGCCCGAGCGCGGTGCGCCCGCCTCGCCGTGCCCGCGGTGGGCCGGGGGGACCTGCTGCCCCCGGGGGGAAGGGGGAGGCTCCGGAAAGGACAGGGCCGGCCCAGAACCCCAAGGGCTGGAGAGGACCTTCGGGGTCATCTGGTGGCGGGGTGGCTGGCTGGGGGACGGACGGCAGGGGCGCCGGCCCTCGGGGATGAGGCGCTCTGTGAGCAGCTTGCCCAAGTGACACGGGCACCAGCACTCGTTCTCCTGGGGGGCTTCAACTTCCCTGAGAGGCGCTGGAAGGATGGATAGCACTGCGCAGAGGAAGCAGTCCGGGAGGGTTCTCGAGGGTGTGGAAGGCGGCTTGCTGACACAGCTGGTTCGAGAGCCTGCCCGGGGAGCTGCCCGCTAGGCCTGCTCCTCACAAACAGAGGAGGGCTGTGGGAGATGTGACAGCTGGGGCCTGGCTTGGGCAGAGGGACCATGGAAAAGTGGAGTTTGCTATCCTTGGGGACGTCGCAGGGGTAACTTGCAAAACCGCGTCTTGAAGTTCCGGAGGGCGAACGTTGACCTA
>NW_023306678.1:0-1047 GCF_011077185.1 Oxyura jamaicensis
GGGTCTGGAGAACAAGTCTTACGAGGAGCGGCTGAGGGAGCTGGGACTGTTTAGCCTGGAGAAGAGGAGGCTCAGGGGTGACCTTATCCCCTCAGGGGGACTACACCCTAATCCCGTCAGGGGGACTACAAGGATGCTGTGAGGTGGTGCAGGGACAAAATCAGAAAGGCCAAAGCTCATCTGGAGCTCAATCTGGCCACTGCTGTTAAGGACAACAAAAAATGTTTTTATAAATACATCAACACAGAAAGGAGGACTAAGGAGAATCTCCACCCTCTACTGGATGTGGGGGGAAACTTAGTAATCAGAGATGAGGAAAAAGCTGAGGTGCTTAATGCCTTCTTTGCCTCAGTCTTTAACAGCAAAACCAGTTGTTCTCTGGACGCCCAGTACCCTGAGCTGGTGGAAGGGGATGGGGAGCAGAATGTCGCCCCCACAATCCACAAGGAAATGGTTGGCGACCTGCTACAGCATTTGGATGCACGCAAGTCGATGGGGCCGGATGGGATTCACCCGAGTGTACTGAGGGAACTGGCGGAGGAGCTGGCCAAGCTGCTTTCCATCATTTATCGGCAGTCCTGGCTATCGGGGGAGGTCCCACTTGACTGGAGGCTAGCAAACGTGACGCCCATCTACAAGAAGGGCCAGAGGGTAGACCCGGGGAACTACAGGCCTGTTAGTTTAACATCAGTGCCAGGGAAGCTCATGGAGCAGATTATCTTGGGTGTCATCATGCGGCAGTTGCAGGGCAAGCAGGCGATCAGGCCCAGTCAGCATGGGTTTACGAAGGGCAGGTCCTGCTTGACGAACCTGATCTCCTTCTATGACAAGGTGACACGCTTAGTGGATGAGGGAAAGGCTGTGGACGTGGTCTACCTTGACTTCAGTAAGGCATTTGACACCGTCCCCCACAGCATTCTCCTCAGGAAACTGGCTGCTCATGGCTTGGACTGGCGTACACTTCATTGGGTTAAGAGCTGGCTGGATGGCTGGGCCCAGAGAGTTGTGGTGAATGGAGTCAAATCCAGTTGGAGGCCGGTCACTAGT
>NW_023306679.1:0-1878 GCF_011077185.1 Oxyura jamaicensis
ATGGGCTGCTGCAGGGAAAGTTAACATCCCAGCCAGACCCAGTACAGCTGCAAGTTTGAAGAGTTTTCCCCAGAAATATTTTAAAATGAGAAGATCCATCACCTGAAGCTACGCATCAGCCCAGTGTTGCCCACTGCTCTGGGGAATCTGTCAGGTGAGCTCCTCTGGGGAATGTTGTAAGCAGAGAGACTTCAGATAGCTTGATGCATCTTCCCTCTCATTGTCAGCCTTTTCTCTTGCAAAAGCAGAACAACAACCCCAACCAGCGCTACAGGCTGGGAGATGAGTGGTTAGAAAGCTGCCTGGCAGAGAAGGACCTGGGAGTATTGGTTGATGTCAGATGAATATGAGCCAGCAGTGTGCTCAGGTGGCCAAGAAGGCCAACAGCATCCTGGCTTGCATAAGAAACAGTGTGGCCAGCAGGTCTAGGGAAGTGATTGTCCCCCTGTACTCAGCTCTGGTGAGGCTGCACCTCGAGTACTGAGTTCAGTTTTGGGCCACTCACTACAGGAAAGACATCGGAGTGCTCGAGCATGTCCAGAGAAGGGCCACGAAGCTGGTGAGGGGTCTGGAGAACAAGTTTTACAAGGAGCAGCTGAGGAAGATAGGATTGTTCAGCCTGGAGAAAAGGAGGCTCAGGGGCAACCTTATTGCACTCTACAGGTACCTCAAGGGAGGCTGTAGCGATGTGGGGACTGGTCTACTCTCCCACGTGCCTGGTGACAGGACAAGGGGGAATGGGCTAAAGTTGCGCCAGGGGAGGTTTAGGTTGGATATTAGGAAGAACTTCTTTACTGAAAGGGTTGTTAGGCATTGGAATAGGCTGCCCAGGGAAGTGGTTGAGTCACCATCCCTGGAGGTCTTTAAAAGACGTTTAGATGTAGAGCTTAGGGATATGGTTTAGTGGAGGACTTGTTAGTGTTAGGTCAGAGGTTGGACTCGGTGATCTTGGAGGTCTCTTCCAACCTAGACAATTCTGTGATTCTGTGATTAATTTGGATTATCAATACATCCTGATTATCTATGAGGAATTGCTTCAAGTCTTATCAGAGTTGACGTTGCATTGATTAACCTGGTAAAGCTTTTATTGCAATTAGGCTTATCCTTTTTCCAGCTACCTGAGCACTTGCCCACCCCTTTCCATGGTGGAAGAGGATGCACTGAGATGTTCTCATGTGTTGGTGGAGACATTTTCCCCCTTTCCAGAGGGATCTGTTACAGAAACAAAACCACAATTTGGTGATGCGAAAGGTCACTGTTTCCACACCTTTTGATTAGAGAGGCAGGGAGTGAAAGCAGCACCATCTTCGAGGCAAAGTCCTGGAATGTAATCAAAGTTATTTTTGATGAAGACAATTAAGATATCTTGGTACAGCTGGTCCTTCACTTATCTTGGTTAGGTTGCACTGGGTTGCACTGAAGTTTCTCCATGGTCCTTTTGGCAATTTCTGGTTGGAAATGGACCAGGCTGTGGGCTTTCCAGAGTACTGTGCATAAAGGCGGTTAGTGCTGCTTCACCCCAGGGAGTTGCTGGTTCCTAGCTCAGGAGATTCCTGGCCACTCCATGTGGATCTCCCTTTTCTGACTGCTTTGCTCTCTAAAATAGGGATAACAACTTTTCCAATCTTTGCATGCTTTAATCTGGTCCATCTCAGTAGCAAGATCTTTGACTTTGGAGGAGTGGAGGTAATTTACACCCACAGAAAGTCCGCCTTGGAAACCTTACTGACCCGTTCTCCACTTCAGCAGGTGAAGAATGTGCAAAGTTTCCCTGCAATTAGAGATGAGGGAGATTAGTTGCCTTGGTAAGAGCGATCTTCCTGTGAGATGCTGTCCTGGTTTCAGTTAGGACAGTTATTTTTCCTCCTAGTAGCTGGT
>NW_023306680.1:0-4724 GCF_011077185.1 Oxyura jamaicensis
GGCTGAATATGAGCCAGCAGTGTGCTCAGGTGGCCAAGAAGGCCAACGGCATCCTGGCTTGTATCAGAAATAGTGTGACCAGCAGGGCTAGGGAGGTGATCGTCCCCCTGTACTCGGCTCTGGTGAGGCCGCACCTCGAGTGCTGTGTTCAGTTTTGGGCCCCTCGCTACAAGAAGGACATCGAGGTGCTTGAGCAGGTCCAAAGAAGGGCGACGAAGCTGGTGAGGGGCCTGGAGAACAAGTCCTACGAGGAGCGGCTGAAGGAGCTGGGCTTATTCAGCCTGGAGAAGAGGAGGCTCAGGGGCGACCTTATCGCTCTCTACAGATACCTTAAAGGAGGCTGTAGAGAGGTGGGGGTTGGCCTGTTCTCCCACGTGCCTGGTGACAGGACGAGGGGGAATGGGCTAAAGTTGCGCCAGGGGAGTTTTAGGTCAGATGTTAGGAAGAGCTTCTTTACTGAAAGGGTTGTGAGGCATTGGAACAGGCTGCCCAGGGAGGTGGTGGAGTCACCATCCCTGGAAGTCTTCAAAAGACGTTTAGATGTAGAGCTTAGGGATATGGTTTAGTGGGGACTGTTAGTGTTAGGTTAGAGGTTGGACTCGATGATCTTGAGGTCTCTTCCAACCTAGAAATTCCGTGATTCTGTGATTCTGTGACTGTCTCTCTCAACCTTCCCAGAAGCTTGTGGGTGATAAGGGATGTGATACACCCACCCAATGCCATGTCTCTTGGCCCAGGAGGTGACCAAATTGTTTCAAAAGTGACTCCCATTGTCCGACTCAATTCTCTCTGGTGTACCATGTCGCCACAGCACTTGTCTTTCCAGGCCCAAGATAATGTTTCGGGCGGTGGCATGGTTTACTGGATATGTTTCCAGCCACTCAGTAGTTGCTTCTACCATGGTGAGTATGTAACGTTTGCCTTGGCATGTTTGTGGGAGTGGTCCAATGTAGTCAATCTCCCAGGCCTCACCATATCGAAATCCAAGCCATCTCCCCTTGTTCCAGGGAGACTTTATCCTCATGGCTCGTTTGTAGTAGGTTTACTTCTGCGCTGCCAGTTGTTCTGTTTCCATTGCCGTAGCCACCCCCATAGAGCATTTGCCACCATCCATGACTCAGTGTAGAGATAGAGTACTGGCCATTTTTCTCTTTCAGCAATTTCTAGGGCCAGTTGTATGGCTTTCACTTCTGCATATTGACTCGACTCACCTTCCCCTTTCATGGCCTCCATAACTTGTCGTGTAGGACTCCACACAGCAGCTTTCCATTTCCGATGGCTCCCTACCACACGGCAGGATCCGTCAGAGAACAACACATACTGCTTTCTGTCTTCTGGCAACTCATTGTATGGTGGTGCCTCTTCAGCACTAGTTATCTCTTCTGTTGGTATTCCAAAATCCCTGCCCTCTGGCCAGTCCATAATCTCTTCCAGGATTCCTGGGCGGTTGGGTTTCCCCATTCGAGCCCGCTGTGTAATTAATGCTACCCACTTACTCCATGTAGCATCAGTTGCATGATGTGTAGTGGGGATTTTTCCTTTGAACATCCAATGTAACACAGGTAGCCGTGGGGCCAAGAGGAGTTATGCTTCTGTACCAACAACTTCTGAAGCAGCTCAAATCCCCTCATATGCTGTTAATATTTCTTTTTCAGTTGGGGTGTAATTGGCTTCTGATCCTCGATAGCCCCAGCTCCAGAACCCCAGAGGTCGACCTCGAGTTTCTCCTGGGGTCTTCTGCCAGAGGCTCCAGGTGAGGCCATGCTCCCCAGCTGCAGTGTAAAGTATGTTTGGTCCAGCTGGTCCAGTACGGACAGGCCCAAGGGCTACTGCACGAGCTGTTTCTTGTTTAAGTTGTTCAAAGGCCTGTTGTTGCTCGGGGCCCCACTCGAAAGAGTTCCTCTTTCAAGTCACTCAATATAGAGGACTCACAAGCTGGCTATAGCCTGGAACATGCATTCTCCAAAATCCCTCAAGGCGTAGAAAAGCTTGCGTTTCTTTTTTGCTAGTTGGCGGAGACAACTGTTATTTTGTTGATCACATCCATTGGAATGTGGCAACGTCCATCCTGCCATTTTGCACCCAAGAACTGGATTTCCTGTGCAGGTCCCTTGACCTTATTCTGTTTAATAGCAAAGCTAGCTTTCAGGAGGAATTGAATTATTTTCTTTCCTTTCTCAAAAACTTCCTCTGCTGTGTTACCCATACGATGATATCAATGTACTGCAGGTGTTCAGGAGCGTCCCCCTGTTCCAGTGTCGTCTGAATCAGTCCATGGCAAATGGTAGGGCTGTGTTTCCACCCCTGGGGCAGTCGATTCCAAGTGTACTGAATGCCCCTCCAAGTGAAATCAAACTGTGGCCTGCATGCTGCTGCCAGAGGGATGGAGAAAAATGCATTAGCAATACCAATTGTGGCATACCACTTAGCTGCCTTTGATTCCAGTTCATACTGGGGTTCTAGTATATCTGGCACTGTGGCACTCAGTGGTGGCGTGACTTCATTCATGCCCCAATAGTCTACTGTTAGCCTCCACTCGCCATTAGACTTTCGCACTGGCCATATAGGACTATTGAAGGGTGAATGAGTCTTGCTGATCACTCCTTGGCTCTCCAGATGATTAACTAACTCATGGATAGGGATCAGGGAGTCTCAATTGGTGCGATATTGCTACCAGTGCACAATTGGCAGTTGCTGTTGTAGTCACAATTGGCAGTTGCTGTTCTTCAATCCTCAGCAATCCTATGGCAGAAGGGTCTTCTGAGAGACCAGGCAGGGTAGACAGCTGCCTAATATTCTCTGTGCTCAAAACAGCTATGCCAAAAGCCCACCAGCACCCTTTTGGATCCTTGAAGTACCCTCTCTTGAAGTAGTCTATGCCGAGGATGCACGGAGCCTCTGGGCCAGTCACGACGGGGTGCTTTTGCCACTCATTCCCAGTTAGACTCATGTCAGCTTCCAATACAGTTAGCTCTTAGGATCCCCCTGACACTCCAGAGATAGAGATGAGTTCTGCCCCTTGGTGGCCTGATGGCATTAGGGTACACTGTGCGCCTGTGTCCACTAAAGCTTTATATTTCTGTGGTTCCAGTGTGCCAGGCCATCGAATCCACACAGTAAAATAAATCCGTTTGTCCCTCTCCTCTACCTGGCCAGAGGCAGGGCCCCTCTAGTCCTGGTTGGAGCATCTGTCAATTAATTCTTCCAAATGTGAAGCAGAGGTCTCTTAGTCAGGGTCAGGAGTAATGCTAGCCCTTCTACTGCCTCGGGGGGATTGCCCAACAGAAAATGGGGCAGCAATCCTCCTAGGGACCTCTTTTCTTGTTGCCGTATCTTTCCGCAGTTCACGTACCCGAGCAGCTAGGACCGAGGTTGGTTCACCATCCCAATTCCTCATATCTTCCCCATGGTCACGTAAATAAAACCACAAGGTGCCCCGTGGTGTGCATCCCGGATTCTCCCTTGCTTGAGCCGGAGAATGCTGGCACTTAATGGCTGAAAGATTCTTCCATCTAGGTGAGGAGGAAGTTATATGTTCCTCTAACCGTTGGGACAGTCTCTCCACGGCTGAAATGCAGGTCCGTACTGGGGCAGTGAGATTTTCTTCATATTGATGAAGCTGAATGGACACAGTGTCCACTGTTGGCCCCATCCCCTCATCCCAATTCATTGCTGCCAGTGTGCTGGCATGTGATGAGGGTGCAGCCCGTAGAAACTTCCGCCACATGGATGTTGTGCGCTGGACTTCATCGCGATCTTTAGGTGTCTGGGCATTGTCCAAATCACTATAAATCATCTCCAGCACAGCTAATTCCCTCAGTTGCTGGAGACCTTTATCCATGGTGGCCCACTTGTCTGCTTGATATACAATATCTTCCTTGTGGGGATACCGTTCTTTCACAGCTGCCAGGAGTCGCCTCCAGAGGCTGAGAACCTGCGTCTCTCTCCCAATTACTCTGTCAATGAGCCTTTCTCTAGAGAGGGATCCCAGCTGCTTGGCTTCACTGCCTTCTAGTTGTTGGCTTTTCCCCCCAGCGTCCCAGCATCGAAGCAGCCAGGTGAGGATGTGCTCACCTGGATGACGACTGAAATCCTTTCGTATTTCTCGCAACTCACTCAAGGACAGAGATCGAGTGGTTTCTGATTCATTTATGATTTCCGTCTCTTCTCCCTGATGTTGTGGTGATGACGCTGCTTTAGAGCTGCCTGCCTTTTCCTCCTCTCCCTCCTTTTTAGGAGAGGCTTCTTCCTTTACTAAACGAGCTGACTTCCATTTCCATTGTTTTGTCTTGACTATAGGGGCGACTGATACCATAGATTGTTGGTCGTTTGGGGTGGTCACAGTGTGTGTTATCTCACTATCAAGTTCAGAAACTTTCCTATCCCCTTGAGGGTGCTGGGCAGTGTTAACTGACATTTGATAGGCGTAAGCCAGACCCCAGCAGCTTGCTATACTCAGGTGGCGGCGTCTCAAACTCATGACCCTAGCGACTCCCCGCCCATGATGGCGGAAGGGCGAGGGAGTGCCTCTACCCACTGCGCCAACGCTGCCTCCTCAAGGTTTGGCGCCCAACGTGGGACACTTAATCCCAGGGTCGTGGGTTCGAGCCCCACGTTGGGCATCAAAAAGGACTGTGATGGTTTTACTCGAATGGGCAGCCGAGCTCCACCACAATTGCTCTCTCACTCCTCCCCTCCTCAAAGAGGAAGGGGGAGAAAAGACA
>NW_023306681.1:0-15509 GCF_011077185.1 Oxyura jamaicensis
GTCTCTTCCAACCTAGAAATTCTGTGATTCTGTGATTCTGTGATTCTATTCCATGCCACATCATCACCCCAGAATGGAAGGAGGGAAGAGCAAATGACTCGAGCCCCAGACTGTTTCACCAACCATCCCAAGGCCTTGAAATATTTCTTCATTTCCCTCAGATTACGGGATGCAGCTTCCTCCCCACCTATCTGGAAGATCAGTAGTTGGTAGTAGTCTAAGCACAGCAGGATGGGGAGTGTTCTGTTAATATCCCTGATGTGGGTTCAAGGTAGACTGCAGACTTTCCTTCAGTGAGGTCAACTCTTCATATCGGGCCCTCTGTTCCTCTCAGAAGGGAATCTCCTACTACAATAACCCTTCTTTCTTTCTTTTTGGAGGCAGTCTTGAGGTGTGGTGTCAACTGTCTCTTCTGATGTGACCTCACAGATGGGCCTTCCACCACATCCTCACCTACCTCTCCTTCAAGATTCAGGGCCTCAAACCTATTACAGGGGGGCACCTGAGGAAGTGAGATAGGTAGGGAGGAGGTTTGCCCACGATGCCTAATTGGGACTCGCTTCCAACCCTCCTCATCTTTTTGGTCCCTTCCCTCTGCCCAACAGCAACAGGGCAGGGGCTCCACCACAGTCTGGGGGACATGCCCCTGGCACCCTTCTTTCTGGCACACCAGGGAGTTACTCCACCAGTCAAACTCCTGCTCACATGCCCTGATGCCCCTTAGTACCTTCAGCTCCTCCTTGAGCTCAGCCAACAAGGTGAGCAGACCTTCCACCTGAGACCAAGTGGTTTCCCCGCTGCCCTCCTTCCCCTGGCAGCAGCAGGCTCAGGCACTCCCTGCAGCCAGAGGTCTGAACAACCATGTGTCTGGGCAGGCCCTCTATCTGGGTCAGCACTGTCTTTTTGGACTGAGATCTCTGCCTAGTAGATACCATGGTAGGTGTGTAGTCTCACAGACTGCCAAGAGTGCCCTGTGCCCTTCCACACCAGCTGTACACTGTGCACATGCACTGCTGGCCCCTCCCTGCTCATGGTAGGCACCACCATTTTACTGCAATGTGTGTATGAAGTAATGGAAAGCAACTTTTTATTTATTATTATTATTATTATTTTTACAACAGAATCTATTTCTGATTTTCAGACTTTCAGTTTTCAAATATCTCCTTCATAAGTTTCTGAGAAAAACAGATATTCTTTAATCCTATTGGCAAGTGTCTGAGCTCTCCAAGGATATTTTGTCATCTGTCCATATTTAATTTGTATCTAAGATAACTCAGCTATCTGGAAATCAGTTTTTCCAAGTTTCCTATAAAGATCACAAGAAGTATAATGCATGGGAATTTTCATAAGAATATGAAATATGGTCTCACTCAGAATGAAAGAAAAAAAAAAAAAAACAACTTTGGGTTCAAAAGCATCAGTGGCTACTTATAATGGAGAAAGAAAAAAAAAAGGCATGAAAAAGAAATGTCTGTTGATCTTTCACAAAATATTTTTGGAAAATATTTTCTGCTTTTATGTTGTAAATGTGTTTCTAGGTCATAAGACATAATAAATGCACCACAATGAATGCAACTCCTGAATGCAGATACCTATCCAAAAACTGTGTCCACATACACAAAGATAAAATCTGTTATTTACTTTATAAAATAATTAATTAATGGTCATGATCAAGTCAATACACTGCCTTAGCAAAGCCCATTAGTATGAAAAAAAATATAAAAAAATTCTTGACAATCAAGCCCTGTATGTAGAGACATATCTATACACACACATCACACTGAGATGCCCTACAGCAAAACAGTCTGAAATAGTCCTTTAGATGTCTTTTTCGTCTGTTCACTCCAGGCAAGTATGCAAAGGCAGCTGGAAAATTATTTCCTACTATTTATTATCATAGAATCATCAACATTGGAAAAGACCTCCAAGATCATCTGATCCAACCATCACCCTACTCCCAATGTCGCACACTAAACCATGCTCCTAAATCCACCTTTCCTTAAACACCCCCAGGGACAGTGATTCCACCACCTCCCTGGGCAAGCTATTCCAATGCCTAACCATTCTTTCTGAGAAGAAATTTCTCATAATTTCCATCCTGAACCTCCCCTGGTGTAACTTGAGACCATTCCCTCTAGTCCTAGTTATCCGTGAGAAGAGGCCAACCCCCAGCTCCCCAAAACTTCCTTTCAGGTAGTTGTAGAGAGCAATAAAGTCTTTCCTGAGCCTCCTCATCTCAGACTAAACAGTCCCAGTTCCCTCAGCCACTCATAAGACTTGTGTTCCAGGCCCTTCACCAGCTTTGTAGCCCTTCTCTGGACGCCCTCCAGGGCCTCGATGTTCTTCTTGTACAGAGGGACCTAAAAATGAACATATTACTCAAGATACAGCCACAACAGACCAGAGGGACAATCACCTCTCTGGTCCTGCTGGCTACACTATTCATGATACAAGCCAGGATGATTTTGGCCTTCTTGGCCACCTGAACACACTGCTGACTCATTCAGCCAGCTGTCAACCAACAAACCCATGTCCTATATTCGGCATAGGGAATGTTCGAGCAGATCCAGAGGAGGGCCACAAAAATGATCAAAGGGCTGGATCACCACTTCTAAGAAGAGAGGCTGAAATAGTCTGGTTGTTCAGCCTGCAGAAGAGAACTGGTGACCAGTTTTTAACCCAGAAAAGAGTGTAACTGTCCAAACCATGGGCTGCTAGCTTCTCCAGGAGAATACTGTGGGAGACTGTGTCAAAGGCCTTGCTGAAGTCTAGGTAGACTACTTCAATAGCCTTTTCCTCATCCACCAGGTGGGTCACCTTGTCACAGAAGGAGAAGAGATTGGTCAGGCAGGACTTGCCTTTCATGAATCCATGATGACTGGGCCTGATCACCCGGTTGTCCCACATATACTGTGTCATTGCATTCAAGATGAATTATTTCATCACCTTTCCTGGCCCTGAGTTCAGACTGATAGGCCTGGAGTTCCTCAGATCCTCCTTATGACCCTTCTTCCAGATAGGTTTCACATTAGCAAGTCTCCAGTTATCTGGGACTTTCCCAGATGTCCATGACTTCCGCTAGATGATGGAAAGCAGGCCAGTAATCACATCTGCCAATGCCCTGAGCATTCTCATGTAGATCCCATCTGGCCCCACGACTTGTGGCAGTCCAGGCAGAGCAGAAGATTTCTAACTTTTTCTGTCTGAACTGTGGGGTTTTCTTCTGTTCCCTGTACCAGACTTCCAGGTCGGGAGGCTGAGTACTCTGAGGATTAGTGGTCTGGCTAGTAAACACACATGTAAAGAAGACATTAAGAACCTCAGCCTTTTGCTTATCCTCAGTAGTCATGTTCTCCCGTGTCCAGTAAAGGATGGAAATTCTTCTTGGCCTTCCTCTTGCTGTTAATATATTTATAAAAACATTTTTTTTATCTGTAACCATAGTATCCAGGTTGAACTTGTATGCGGCTTTGGCTTTCCTTATTTTTTCTCTGCATATGCCAGCAACTTCCTTGTACTCTCCCTGAGTTTCCTGTCCCTTCTTTGACCAGACATAAACTCTTTTTCTCCAGGACACTCAGCATAAGTTTCCTGTTCAGCCACAGTGGTCTTCTTCCCTGATAGCTCATCTTATGGCACACGGGGGCAGTCTGCTCCTGTGCCTTTAAGATTTCCTTCTTGAGGATCATCCAGGCTTCCTGGACTCCTCTGCCCTTTAGGACTCACTTCCAAGGGATCCTCCTTACCAGTGTCGTGAAATGTTCAAAGTCTGCCCTCTGGAAGTCCAAGGTAGAAGTTTTACTGCCCCCCCTCCTAACTTCACCAAGGATAAGGAACTCTACCATTTCATGGTCACTCTGGCCAAGACACCTCTTGACCACCACATCTCCCACCAGTCCTTCCCTGTTCAGAGGCACCCCCTCTGGTAGGCTCACTAACCAGCTAAGTTAAGAAGCTATCTTTCACCCACTCCAGGAACCTTCTAGACTGTTTTCTCTGGGCTGTACTTATTTCCTGCATATGTCTGAGAAGTTATAAGTAACCCATGAGAACAAGTGTTGATGATTTAGAGGCTTCTGCCGGCTGCTTATGGAATGCCTTATCCATCTCTTCATCCTGATCTGGCAGTCTGTAACAGGCCCCCACTAGGATGTCTGCCTTGTTGGCCAGCTCCCTGATCCTTATCTACAGGGATTCTATTTTACCATTTCCAATCCCGAGCTCAACAACATCGAAACACTCTCTAATATAAAGAGGCACACCACTGCCCCTCCTTAGTTGCCTGTCCCTTCTGAAGAGCTTGTAGTTATCCATTGCAGCACTCCATTCATGGGAGTGGTCCCACCACTTTTCAGTGATGGTGACTAGGTCATAGTTTGCCTGCCACACAACGGCTTCCAGCTTCTCCTGTTTGTTACCTGTGCTTCATGCATTGGTGTAGATGCACTTGAGTCACACCATTGTCCTTGTCCTCAACCCTGGGAATGCTCCTCCAGGCTCATCTCTATCGAGTCTCATTTTCCCTCTGCCCCCCTTCATACCTAGTTTAAAGTCCTCTCAATGAGACCTGCCAGCTCAAATGGGCTAGATAGAGTCCTTTGCCTCCTTTGAGACAGGTGGGACCAACTGGCATCCATCAGGCCGGGTGCCGAGTAAACCTCACCATCAAAAAATAATAAAAAAAAATAATTCATGCAATGGCACCAGTTTCCCAGCCTGATCATCTGGTCCTTCCAAGTCTGCTCAGTATCCCTCCCCACCACTGAAGCGATTGAGGAAAACACCACCTGCCCACCCATTCTTTCCAGTAATCGTCCCGATCCCCTGAAGTCCCTTTTGATAGCCTTCAGACTTCTCTAAGCAATTTCATCACTGTCAGCCTGAACTATCACTAAGGGGTAATAATCAGAGGGGTGAACAAGGTCAAGAAGTTTTCTTTCTTTCTTGTAAATACATAAGGAATTACAACTTTGAAAGTCTTTCATATACTAATACTTACCTCCTAGTTACCAATAAGCAAGATATATTGTGAAACAGTAACTTACATTGTTCCACAGTAATATCCTTTCATTTTCAACAGCTGGTCTTCTCACTTTCCATGTTTTAAAAGGCACTCCACTTAACATGAGTGTCCCACAGCTCATTGTGCAGTTTTCCTATTAAAGTTGTTCACATAAGTGAATTGCATGGATAGGACTGGAAACAAAACAAAACATATTAAAATAAAAAATGCCTACAAAAAATACAATTAATTTCACCACCATTCTGTATAAAAACAAATTTATTTTGAACCGTGCTACAATTGAAATACTTATTGCCATCCCATCCACTTTAATTTTCAGTACAACCCATCTTCACATCTCAATACCAACCAACAAAAACACAAAGTAGCTTCGCACTTACAGTTACACATATCAAAAACATTAAAACATTTTAAATACAGCTTTATCCATTGTACTTTTTTATCCCCTATCTGTGTGCTATTAATGCCTTATTCATTTAGAAAACTCCACAAATTTTAGCTAAAGTAATACCTCTCAGTCCTGTTCTCCACACATTTCTTTGTCAGTACTGGCATCTAAACCCTGCCCGTTTTCAACTTCAAGACTCTTCTTTATTGTCATCTTTATGTCTGCTCATTGTCTGGTCCTCCACCTCAGTCCTTAATCTCCTCCTATTAGTTATTATTTATTTTAGCTCACCTGTGATGCCAGTCATCATGGAGTATATTCACTGGTAACTGTTAAGATTCTTTCCAAAAATAAATATGTACATCTATATCTATATGTATAACATATAGATAATTTCTCATGAAAAATTAAAATCACACTGCAGTATTATTTCATACTTCTGGAAGCCGGCCAAGATCATCAGCTGAAAAGCATTTCTACTATACAACTGTTTTCAAAATACCATAACTGATAGAGTGTTTGTTTCACAGACTAGAGTAGTAATACTAAATCTGCAACGCTGGACACTATCTCTGACATATCAGGAAAGGTTATCAACATTCATTAGAACACTAAATCACCCATTCCAAATTAGAAAAATATCACACCTAACATTTTTGAAGTTCTAGATGGACCTAAATCTGTTAAAGTGGCTTCAGAGAAGATATAATTAAAAATAATATAAGCAGTTAGGGAGTACCAGACTGGTTACAGCCTTGAGCTGCCTAATCTGACATTATAGGTGACCCTGCTTTGGACAAGAGGCTGGAATAGATGGTTTACAGAGGTCCTGAATTATCCTGAGATCCTACCATCCTATGAGTCTGTATTTGGTGAAAGTTTCACATTTAAACAGAAAGAAAGATGGAGTTATACACTGAAATATATTTGTAAAAATATGTATGTATCTGTTCAGTGTTTGTCCTCAGACATGTACATGTGTGCTTATCACATTTTCTAACACTGAGCAGGGACTTCTGTTCTTCTTAGGTCAGGAAGAATACACCAATAATTTCACCAAAGTCATTCATCCAAAACTTACACAAACGAAACCCCTTATGGTCACAAATTTGGAAGTTCTGCTGGGTCAAATAGGATATTGAACTCTTCTAGTTTTTAATATACTATTGAAAAGTTTAAAAAGAATAGCTACTTTGCAAAAATTCATAATCTTATCTCTTTCAGTTCCACTTTAAAAATTATGTCTTTTGAGTCTGAAGGGGAAAGTTTAATTATATTTAAGCTTGAAGAAATCAGTATCCTAAGCAAAACCTGGAAGGTCTGTTTCTTTCTTTTCTCATACTTTAAAACTTATGGATAATGAAATGTAGAGCCTGCACATTAGTCATTATAACCCATGCCCTCACTAAGGGCTTCTCATCTCTTTAATTCACAGCCATAGCGTGGGGTTGGATTTTGTGCTAGCAGGCAGGCAGCTGTGATCAAGATCTTGGTAATCTCATCTCTTGCCAGAGAACTTGCAGAAGCACATCATTTCCAGGAATTATTCAGGGTCTAACTGTACCATTTATACTTCTCCAGTCCTGAAATTATAACTACCTGGATGTCTTGCAAACCTATGTGTGATGTAAATCTCAGGAAGTAATTCAGACAAAAACTAACAGACTATAGGTCTCAAAGGAAGTGTTTTCACCTTTGTAAAAAGTACCTTATTAAGGTACCTTTGAAAAAACACTAAAGCAACATCAAGCGCCTTTGATGACTGAATAATCATCACAACCAAACCCATGATATAAGTGTTTGCTTGGCCTAAAGGCTAAAAATCCAGACAACACTGTCAGTCATGAGCCCTTAGGGAATGCTTTTATGCCTTGACTAAAAGATACATAAAATAATGTATAAGTATAAATGTATTATTAAAATTTGTATGTAAAAGATACATACAACTACAAATAGAACATATCATATTTACATATAATATGTAAATATAAAACTAATTCTGTTAGAAGAAGCTTTTAATTTACAGTACAGACTGCCATTTGTCCTACTTATATTGATGATTATTGGCTATGTGATTTTATGTGTTAAATGATTATATAAGCTAAATAATCAAAGACCTCACTGTTGAATAAATGAAATAAAGATTTGAGGAAGGAAAAAAAATCACTGATAAATTCAGTGACAAAGTCAGAAAAAGCAAGGAGAGACACCTTAAATATAGTACAGAAATATGATCAAATAGATTCAGAAATATGGTCAGGAAAAAAAAAAAAAGAAAAAAAGAAAATACAAAATGCACAGTGTGGCTTCCCAAGTGAGCTGTAAGTGAAACCAAAAAGCTGAGAGCAATGGGAATACTTGAAGCTCCCAGACACAGCTTTGTTAAAAAATTATTGCTTATGAAATATTCGTTTGAGTTTGCCTCAAAAGACAAAAAAAGACATTGAATTTCTGTTCCCATTTGAAATCACAATTCTTTTTGAAAATCCAAAAAACCTCTAAAAAGAAAGATAATTTCCATCTAGGTATTAAAAGATGTCATACTGTCAAAGATTTTTGGCAACAGAACAAGTATTTATAATCAGCAAGATTTTTTGATGGAACCACTGATGTTAATCAACATGATTTTGTTTGGCTGACAATCATGAGGAACTTTCTGTCTTTAATAGTAATTTTTGCTCTTTTTCGTGTTGCTTTAAGCACAGCTTCTCTATTCAATTTTATGGAACCTTTTATATCATTTTTTATTCCACCCTTCTCTAGCAAAAAATAAAAAATAAAATTTAAAAAAAATAATGTATTTTTGGATAATAAAACATGTTGCTTTCTGAAAATAAATTACATTTCCACATACATCTTAAAAGATTCCCTAGCTTTTCAAAGGTAAAACATTAGAAAGCATTAGAAAGCATTTATCTGTTCAAGGCAATTGATGGGTTTTGTGGGTGATTAAATACCAAAATAAAATGGAGGCACAGCTAAAATGGCAGTGTCTGTTTATGTAGCAAATGCTAAAGTTGTAAATAAGCCTCTTTTCACAAATAAGCTCAAAACTACCCTCAGAGGACTTATAAAGAGGAAAGGCTAATGATATGCTTTTGAAAACATCTCATCAAAAGAATATATACTTGGTTTAGAATAAAGTGGTAAATTTAAATCTTTTTACAGATCTAAAACCTAACTCATTTCATACAGTATTAGGTTAAAAAAAACAAACAAACAAAAAAAAACACCTAAAAAGCAAAGGTTGAATAAGGCACTTACATACACTATCAAAAACCTGTTTTGAAATGGAAACAAAATTATCATACGACAAATAAATCTATATACGGACAAGACAAAATTCAAAGGGAAACAAACAAAAACATTCTAACATGCTAACCAAACTGAAATTAGAAAATACAAGGCAAACGTATGAGGAAAGCTAGAGAAAAAGTATCTGGAAAACAGAATTGAAAGAAAGAAAGAAGAACCATGATATGTGTCATAGCAATTGCCTGTAGACCTCTTAATTCAAAATGATCAGTTAGATGGTGTAGGTCAAGAAACAAATGATGGATTCATCTTATGAATGAAATGACTATAGGTGCAGGAAAACAAGATCACCTTATGAGCAACATTATGTTTAATTTGCTTAAAACAGAGCAAAGAAATATGAAAGAAATATGTTTAAAATACTTTGGGCAAATCTTGTCCTGGAAGAGGATTGTAGTGTACTTTGGTTTAGATCTGGCGGGTAGCTCAGCACCACACAGCCACCTCTGCTCACTGACCCCTCTGTGGAATGAGGAAGAGAACTTGTAACAGTAACAGTGAAGAACTTGTGGGTTTAGACAAAAACAGTTTATTAAGTAAAGTAGAAGCTGCATGCACAAGCAAAGCAAAGCAAAGAATTAATTCCTCCCCTTGTCAGGAAGATGTTCAGCCATTTCCAGAAAAGCAGGGCTCATCAGGAGTAATGGCTTCTTGGAAAGACAAACAACATCTCTCTGAACATCCTTCCACTCCTTTTTCTTTCTGTCAAGTTTTATTTCTGAGCATGATGTCATATGGTATGGGACATCCCTTTGGACATTTAGAGTCAGCTGTGATGGTTGTGTCCCCTCTCAGCTCCTCGTGCACCCCCAGCCTACTCGCTGGCAAAGTGATATGAGAAGCTGAAGAGTCCTTGGCTCTGTGAAAGAACTGTTCTTCAATAACTAAAGCATCACTATTTTCAACCTTGATCCAAAACACAGCATCATACAAGCTACTGTGAAGAAAATTACCTCTAATCCAGCCAAAACCATGATATGGTGCTGGAAATAGTGAGGTGAAATTAATTTGCTTGTGATGTTTAAGTGTAGATTTGAATAAGGAAAGGAGTACTATGAAATAGAAGAACTAAAAATTGTACTCACCAAGGTGATCTGCTATGGGGCAGATGCATTCTGCAGTAGAGCAGAGGATCACAGCATGCAGGGTGTTTCCTGCATCAAGACCCATTGAGGCAGCTGAGGTATCCATAAGGACCTTGCAGCCCCCACGACGGTGGCTGACGAGGCTTGGGCAGAACCAGGAGTGATCCACCTCTTCTGTCATACAAAGGCAACCCCTTGGGAGTGCAAGCAACCACGAGTGTTGCAAACTGGGTGGACAAACATGGTGTGGCGCGTCAGTGAGGACATGGCAGTCTGCTGAGCAGTTCATGCAGGCAGTGCGAACAGTGGGGGCACTGAAGCTTGGCCAGCTCCACCTGGGTATGATGATATCCACCTAGCAGGAGGCTGTGGCCTCTCAGAGTTTGGCACCTGCCACAGCCAATGCAGCATTCCAGTCAGAGCTGCCACCCAGTCACATGCTGCCACCCATGTGTCAGGATGATGGGTGTGCCCTACTCTTACACCAATATAGGATGGCAGTAGAGGGCATGGCTGTGGGAGGTGTATTCAGGTTGAAGAACTGCTTTGCCTGGTGGCAGAGCTTTGGAAGGAGGTGGGCAGACTGAGGAGCGTCAGAGAAGGAGATTGACCATTGGGGTAGTATTCTGCCATCCCTGATCCCTGAGACAGGTGCCTCAGCCAGCCACTACACAAGAAATGAAGGTTCTCCTACACCATTGCCAGCAGGCAGAGGGATGGGACCTATGAGACGGGGGAAGCAGGTTCCTGCTTGGCACAACAGGCATACCTCTCCACTGCCTATTTCACCTTCCCAGTTTCCCGCACACAACAGGTATTAGGCTCTGAAACTTGATGGATGAGCAAGTGACAACAAGGACAAAGGTCCATCCAAACTGGGGGAGTTGCCCAGGGAAAGTCAACCTATGCCGTGCAACACAACAACCTCCAACAAGAAAAAAGGAAGGGTTATTCTCATAGGGGACTTGCTTCTGAAGGGTACAGAGGTCCTGATTTACTGTCCAGACCTTACCCATAGGGAAGTCTGCTGTCTGCCTGGGCCAGGTGTACAAGACATCACTCAGAAAGTCACTCACCTGGTATGCCCCTCTGATTATTACCTTTTTTTTTTTTTTTTTTTCTTTCTTTTTTTTCATGTTGGCAGTGATGACATCGCAAAGAGTAGTCTAAGAGTGATCAAAAGGGACTTCAGGGCTTTGGGGCAATTGGTTGAAGGATCTGGTGAACAGATAGTGTTTTTCTTCATTCTTCCAGTACCAGGGATGCAAAACCTGGTGGGAAGAGGCCTGGTATCTTGTGGTGGATGGTCATAGGCTCTTCAGAAGGGACAGGCAGGGCAGGTGAGGTGGGGAGGTGGCACTCTGTTTTATGGAGGCACTGCACTGTATGAAGCTTGCAGTCAGCAACAATGCAGTTGAGAGCCTCTGGGGAAGGATCAAGGGACAAGCAAATAAAGGGGTCGTTATTGTGGGAGTCTACTATAGACCACCCAACCAGGATGATGACACTGATGAACTGTTCTTTAAAGTGCTTAGAGATACTTCCAGATCTTGTCCTCTTGTACTCTTGTCCTTATGGGGGACTTTAACTTGCCAGATGTCTACAGGGAATATCACACAGCTGAGACAAGCAAGTCCAGGAGATTGCTGAAGCACCTTTACAATAACTTCTTGGTACAGATATGAAGACAGCCAACTAGGAAAGGTGCCCTCCTGGACCTGTTGCTTATAAAAAGGGAGGGGCTGCTGGGTGAAGTGGCAATAGGTGTCTGTCTTGGTCATAGTGGCCATGAGGTAGTTGAATTCAAAATCTTTGGCTATAGGAGGAAAACTGCTACCAAAACGTCAACCCTGGATTTGGGGAGAGCTGAATTCAGACTGCTCGGGGAACTTGTTAGTGAGGTCCTCTGGGAAACTGCTTTTAAAGACATAGGGGTCCTTCAGTTCTGGTCAGTTTTTAAGAACCACCTCCTAAGAGCACAAGAACAGGCAATTCCACAGTGTCAGAAGTCAAGCAAGAGAGCAGGCTAAGCAGGTATCTTCAAGAGGTTAGGTGGAAACAGAAAGTATATGGCCACTGGAAGCAAGGTCAGGCAACATGGGAAGACTACAGGGATAATGCTCACCTTTGTAGACAGAGAATCCAGGTGGCCAAAGCTCAGTTAGAGTTAAAGCTGGTCAGCAGTGTAAGCGAAATGTAAAACAGAGTTTTTAAAGCATGTAAATTGGAAAAGGAGGACCAGAACAGACATTGGTCCAATACTTAATGGGGATGGTCACCTAACAAACAGGGACATAGACAAAGAAGAGATGTTTAATGAAGTTTTTGCCTATGTCTTCAATACCAATGAGGAGCTCTAGGTCCCCAGCTACCTTGAGCTGGAGGACTGTGACTGTGGTAAAGATAAACTTCCAGTTAACCCCAAACTTGCAGGATTTGCTCCTCTACCTGGATGCATACAAGTCCATGGGGCCTGACGGGATTAATCCCAGCCTCAGAGAGCTGGTTGATGTCATCATGGGACTTCTCTCAATTATTTTTCAACAGTCATGGGAATCTGGGGAAGTCCTGATTGGAAGCTATCAAACGTGGTCCCGGTTTTCAAGAAGGACAAGAAAGGAGATCCTGGCAATTACAGGCCTCTCAGTCCCACTTTAATGCCTGGTAAAATTATGGAGAAGATTGTTCTAGGCGTTACTGAAAAACACCTAAAGGATAATACAGTCATTGGTCAGAGCCAACATAGGTTCATTAAGGGAAGGTCATGTCTAACAATCTTAATTTCCTTCTATGACTAGATCAATCAGCTAGTTGACCAAAGGAAGCTAGTTGATGTAATCTGTCTGGATTTCAGTAAAGCTTTTGTCAGTGTCTCTCACAGTGCCCTTCTGGACAAAATTACCAGAATACAGTTTGATAAAAGCATAATAAAATGGATAAATAATTGGCTGACAGGTTGGGCCCAGTGGGTTCCAGTAAATAGGGTTACATCAGGCTGGTAATCTGTCAACATTGGGGTTCCCCAGGGCTCCATTTTAGGACCAGTCCTCTTCAATATTTTCATAAACGATTTGGATATAGGACTTGAAAGTTTTTTGAGCAAGTTCGTGGATGATAGCATATTGGGTGGAGTTGCTCATTTTGTTGAGGGTGGTGAGGCCTTGCAGTGAGATCTGGACAAATTAATACTGCTCTCAGACACACGATCTGATGATTTATTTATTTATAAATATATATATAAATATATATATATACATTTATATATATATGTTTGTTAGTTTATTTATTTACTGGGGACCGTTCAAGTCAGTTCTACCTGCTCCACCTCGGTACACCACGGGCTGCAGGAGGGCAAACTGCTCCACCATGGTCGTCTCCACAGGCCATAGGGGAACTTCAGCACCGGCTTCTAGATCACCTTCTCCCCCTCTTTCTTCATTGGCCTTCGGGTCTGCAGGGCTGGTTCTCACTCCCCACTCTCTCAGCTGCTGTTGCGCAGCATTTTTTTTTTTTTCTCCTTTCTAAATCCACTCTCACAGAGGCACAAACATCATTGCTTACTGGCTCGGTTTTGCCAGTGGTGGGTCCCTTTGGAACTTACTGAGGCGATCGGCTCTGGGGCAGACGCGTTCTGCAGCGGAGCGGGGGATCGGGACAGGCAGGGCTATTTTCCTGGCATCGAGGCCACTCGAGGCAGCCGAGGGAGCCGCCACAACCCGGCAGCCCTCGTGAGGGACGCTGACGAGGCGTAGGCGGAGCCAGCAGCATCCCCTCCCCGGCCGTTCAAAAGCAGCCCCTGGGGAGCGTGAGCAACCAGGAGCGTGGCGAACAGGACGGGCAAACAGGGCGTGGCGCGTCAGAAAGGTGGGGCGTGTCAGTTTGCGGGGCAGTTCGCACAGGAAGGATGCGCAGGGAGGGCAGAGCGATCCCCCACTCCTAAGAACACCTCAGCTGACGGCTTTCGACCACTAGCTAGGCCACTATGGTCCTCGCCAGGCAGAGAGCTCGCGCTAGAAAATCTGTAGCCACCCAGACAGAGTGCCTGCTCAGAAATATGGCAGTGCAGGTCTCTGGATGCAGGGAGTGCCAGAGCCTGCTGCTGCCTTCTGTGGGAGGCAGAGATACTGTGTGTGTGAGGTGCAAGCAGGTGGACGACCTGGTCCGCCTGGTGGCAGAGCTCAAGGAGGAGGTGGAGAGGTTGAGGGCCATCAGGGAGTGTGAGCGGGAGATAGACTGGTGGAGCAACTCCCTGCAAGGCCTGAAGGAGAGGCACCGGGGTGAGACTCCCCTAATGGGGGTGGACCCCCTGCCCGGTCGCTGTCGGGCAGAGAGAGGGGACCTAGGAGTTGAGGAGGAGTGGAGACAGGCTCGGCATTGCAGGAAACTCCCCCCACTGCCTGCCCCACCTTCCCAGGTACCCTTATGCAACAGGTTTGAGGCCCTGGAGCTCGAGAGAGCGGTGGAGGAGGGTGTGGCAGAAAAGTTAACCAGGAAGCCCAGGGCGAGGAAGACTCCACGCCTCAAGACTGCTCCCACCAAGGAGGAGAGAAGGGTGATCGTGGTGGGCGACTCCCTTCTCAGAGGAACGGCGGGCCCTATCTGTCGGCCTGACCCCACCCGTAGGGAAGGCTGCTGCCTCCCTCGGGCCAGGATCAGGGATGTTGCCAGAAAGCTTCCCAACTTGGTTCGCCCCTCTGATTACTACCTGCTACTGATAGTCCAGGCTGGCAGTGATACCACTGATGAGAGAAGCCTGAAGGCTATCAAACGGGACTTTAGGGGGCTGGGACAGTTAGTGGACGGAGCGGGAGTACAGGTGGTTTTTTCGTCCATTCCTACGGTGGCAGGGAATGGTTCAGAGAGAACAAGAAAAGCCCACCTGATAAACACATGGCTCAGAGGCTGGTGCCAACACAGAAGTTTTGGATTCTTTGACCATGGGGCGCTCTACTCGGCACCCGGCCTGATGGCCGCAGATGGGTCCCAACTGTCCAGAAGGGGAAAACGGATCCTGGCCCAGGAGCTGGCAGGGCTCATTGAGAGGGCTTTAAACTAGGTGAGAAGGGGGGCGGGGATGAAACAAAGCCTGTTGGAGGTGTGCCAGGGGGAACAATGGCAAGGCTGGGGGAGAAGGCTAAGGCCCAGCTGAAGTGCATTTACACTAATGCATGCAGCATGGGCAACAAGCAGGAGGAGCTGGAAGCCATTGTGCAGCAGGCAGGCTATGACTTGTTTGCGATCACGGAAACGTGGTGGGACCACTCTCATGACTGGAGTGCTGCAATGTCTGGCTATAGGCTCTTCAGAAGGGACAGGCAGCACAGAAGGGGTGGTGGAGTGGCTCTCTATATTAGAGAGTGTTTTGATGTCATCAAACATGAGGCTGGGAATGACAAGGTGGAGTCGCTATGGGTTAGGATCAGCGGAAAGGCCAACAAGGGAAGCATCCTGGTGGGGGTCTGTTATAGACCGCCAAACCAGGATGAGGGGATGGATGAGGAGTTCTACAGGCAGCTGGCGGAAGTTGTGAAATCGTCAGCGCTTGTTCTTGTGGGGGACTTTAACTTCCCAGACATATCCTGGGAGCACAACACAGCCCAGAGAAAGCAGTCCAGGAGGTTTCTGGAGAGCGTGGAAGATAACTTCCTGACGCAGCTGGTTGGCGAGCCTACCAGGGGAGGTGCCCCGCTAGACCTTC
>NW_023306682.1:0-3952 GCF_011077185.1 Oxyura jamaicensis
ACCTGCAGTACATCGATGACATCATTGTGTGGGGTGACACAGCAAAGGAAGTTATTGAGAAAGGGAAGAAAATAATCCAAATCCTTCTAAAGGCTGGTTTTGCCATAAAACAAAATAAAGTTAAAGGACCTGCACGAGAGATCCAGTTTTTAGGAATAAAATGGCAAGATGGACGTCGTCAAATCCCAATGGATGTGATCAACAAAATAACAGCTATGTCTACACCAACCAGCAAAAAAGAAACACAAACTTTCCTAGGTGTCGTGGGGTTTTGGAGAATGCACATTCCAAATTACAGTCTGATTGTAAACCCGCTCTACCAAGTAACCCGTAAGAAGAATGATTTTGAATGGGGCCCTGAGCAACGACAAGCTTTTGAACAAATTAAGCAGGAAATAGTTCATGCAGTAGCCGTTGGGCCAGTCCGAATGGGACCAGATATAAAGAATGTGCTCTACACCACAGCCGGGGAGAATGGCCCCACCTGGAGCCTCTGGCAGAAAGAACCTGGGGAAACTCGAGGTCGACCCCTAGGGTTTTGGAATCGGGGATACAGAGGATCTGAGGCCCGCTACACTCCAACCGAAAAGGAGATATTGGCGGCATATGAAGGACTTCGATCTGCTTTGGAAGTGGTCGGTACTGAAGCACAGCTCCTCCTGGCACCCCGACTGCCAGTACTGGGCTGGATGTTCAAAGGAAGGGTCCCCTCTACACATCATGCAACTGATGCTACATGGAGCAAGTGGGTTGCACTGATTACTCAGTGGGCTTGAATAGGAAACCCCAGTCGCCCGGGAATCTTGTTGTGGTTTAACCCGGCTGGCAGCTAAACACCACACAGCCGTTCGCTCACCCTCCCCCCTCCCTCTCTGGGATGGGGGAGAGAAACGGGAAAGTGAAGCCTGTGGGTTGAGATAAAGGCAGTTTATTAAGATAGAAAATAATAATGATAATAATAATAATATGTACAAACAAGTGATGCACAATGCAATTGCTCACCACCCGCTGACCGATGCCCAGCCCAACCCCGAGCAGCCGGCCCCCCCACCCCGGCTAGCCACCCCTATATATTGTTTAGCATGACGTCAGATGGTATGGAATACCCCTTTGGCCAGTTTGGGTCAGCTGTCCTGGGTTTGTCCCCTCCCAGCTTTTGCTGCACCCCCAGCCTGCCCGCTGGCAGGACAGAGCGAGGAGCTGAAAAGTCCTTGGCTTAGTATAAGCATTGCTCTGTAGCAATTAAAACAGCATGTTATCAGCACTCTTCTCATCCTAATCCAAAACATAGCACCCTACCAGCTACTAGGAGGAAAATTATCTCTGTCCTAACTGAAACCAGGACATATATCCACCCCTTATTCCATACCATTTATGTCATGCTCAGGTTACACTCTTTCCAATACATTCTAGTTAATCACTATTTTCATCTATGGTAGTGATGACACACAGTATTATATAATAATTAACATAATACAACTCAACTCATGGGCTATTCTCACCCAGTATTAAATCCCCTTGAGGTACACACCGGACCTCCCCATTCTTTTGCATTACCCACCAAGTGCATCCAGGTCCTTGAGCAAAAGCAATCCCACGAATGGGTTTGCCTTTTCCTGAGGCAGGAGTAGCCCAGACTGTTTTACCTAGCATATTTCTTACATGCACTACAGGAACTTTATCCCCTTCTACTGTACGTAGACGGTTTGATTGGGCAGGTCCAGCTTGGTTGGCAGATCCCCTAGTATTGACTAACCAGGTGGCCTTTGCCAAATGTGCATCCCAATTTCTGAATGTCCCAGCACCCATTGCTTTCCGTGTAGTCTTTAACAGTCCATTGTATCGCTCAACTTTACCGGAGGCTGGTGCGTGATAGGGGATGTGATACACCCACTCAATACCATGTTCTTTGGCCCAAGTATCTATAAGGTTGTTTCGGAAATGAGTCCCATTGTCTGACTCAATTCTTTCTGGGGTGCCATGTCGCCAAAGGACTTGCTTTTCATGGCCCAGGATAGTGTTTCGGGCAGTGGCATGGGGCACAGGATATGTTTCCAGCCATCCGGTGGTCACTTCCACCATTGTAAGTACGTGGCGCTTCCCGTTGCAGGTTTGAGGGAGTGTGATGTAATCAATCTGCCAGGCCTCTCCCTATTTATATTTCAGCCATCGTCCTCCATACCAAAGAGGCTTTGACTGTTTGGCTTGCTTGATTGCAGCACGTTTCACAATCATGAATAACCTGTGCTATAGTGTCCATGGTCAGGTCCACTCCTCGATCACAAGCCCATCTGTATGTTGCATCTCTGCCTTGATGGCCTGAGGTTTCATGGGCCCATCGGGCTATAAATAGTTCACCCTTATGTTGCCAGTCCAGGTCCACCTGAGCCACTTCAATCTTGGCAGCCTGATCCACCTGCTGGTTGTTTTGATGTTCTTCAGTAGCCCGATTCTTGGGCACATGAGCATCTACATGGCGTACCTTTACAACCAGGTTCTCTACCCGGGCAGCAATATCTTGCCACAACGCAGCAGCCCAGATGGGTTTGCCCCTGTGCTGCCAGTTGTTCTGTTTCCATTGCTGTAACCACCCCCAAAGGGCATTTGCTACCATCCACGAATCAGTGTATAGGTAGAGAACTGGCCACTTTTCTCATTCAGCAATATCTAAAGCCAGCTGGATGGCTTTCACTTCTGCAAATTGACTCGATTCACCTTCTCCCTCAGCAGCTTCTGCAACTCGTCGTGTAGGACTCCATACAGCAGCTTTCCATCTCCGATGCTTTCCCACAATGCGACAGGACCCATCAGTGAATAGGGCATATCTCTTCTCATTTTCTGGTAGCTTGTTGTACAGTGGGGCTTCTTCAGCACGGACCACCTCCTCCTCTGATGACTTCCCAAAGTATTTGCCTTCTGGCCAGTCCATAATCACTTCTGTCTTGGTTTCAGTTAGGACAGTTATTTTTCCTCCTAGTAGCTGGTAGGGTGCTATGTTTTGGATTAGGATGAGAAGAGTGCTGATAACATGCTGATGTTTTAATTGCTGCAGAGCACTGCTTATACTAAGCCAAGGACTTTTCAGCTCCTCGCTCTGTCCTGCCAGCGGGCAGGCTGGGGGTGCAGCAAAAGCTGGGAGGGGACAAACCCAGGACAGCTGACCCAAACTGGCCAAAGGGGTATTCCATACCATCTGACGTCATGCTAAACAATATATAGGGGTGGCTAGCCGGGCTGGGGGGGCCGGCTGCTCGGGGTTGGACTGGGCATCGGTCAGCGGGTGGTGAGCAATTGCATTGTGCATCACTTGTTTGTACATATTATTATTATTATCATTATTATTTTCTATCTTGATAAACTGTCTTTATCTCAACTCACAGGCTTCACTTTCCCGTTTCTCTCCCCCATCCCAGAGAGGGAGGGGGGAGGGTGAGCGAACGGCTGTGTGGTGTTTAGCTGCCAGCCAGGTTAAACCACAACAGATCTTTTGGCGCCCAACGTGGGGCACGAAGGGTTGAGATAACGACAGATCTAATCAGAATGTTAATTGCTTTAATATCAAGTCTGCTGTGGCTGTATTCCAAACTGAGTTTTATAGCACGTTACTTGCTGTATGTGATCCCTGTCGTGCTGTTTATCCTTTCCGGGCCCTGGTTTAAGATCGTTATGGTACTGTGCTGTGTAACAATAGCTTATGATATGATGAAATATCTGGCCATGACTCTAACTTGGTATTTGTACTCAGCACTGTCGTCAACTCTGTACTTTGGAAACTATATCTCGGAAACTATTAACAATTACACCTACTGCCTTTTTTCATCAGGGAGCCAGTCTGCGAAGGGGACAGGGAAAGGTATTTTTCCTTACTTGTTCACTCTCCCTTTCTCCTTCAGCACCCTCTTATTCCCCGAGCTAGTTACGATAGCTCTCCAAGATGTTGAATATCCTTGGG
>NW_023306683.1:0-7781 GCF_011077185.1 Oxyura jamaicensis
TACGCCCCAGGTGCAGGACCCGGCACTTGGCCTTGTTAAACTTCATGCAGTTGACCCCAGCCCATCGGTGCAGCCTATCCAGATCCTCCTGCAGAGCCTTCCTACCCTCGAGCAGATCGACACACGCACCTAACTTGGTGTCATCTGCAAACTTACTGAGGGTGCACTCAATGCCCTTGTCCAGATCATTGATGAAGATGTTAAAGAGGACCGGCCCCAGCACCGAGCCCTGGGGGACGCCACTAGTGACTGGCCTCCAACTGGACTTGACTCCATTTACCACAACTCTTTGGGCCCGGCTATCCAGCCAGTTTCTAACCCAACGAAGCGTGCGCCAGTCCAAGCCAAGAGCAGCCAGTTTCTTGAGGAGAATGCTGTGGGAGACGGTGTCAAAAGCCTTGCTGAAGTCAAGGTAGACCACATCCACAGCCTTTCCCTCGTCCACCCAGCGCGACACTTTGTCATAGAAGGAGATCAGGTTCGTCAAGCAGGACCTGCCTTCCATAAAACCATGCTGACTCGGCCTGATCGCCTGCTTGCCCTGCAAGTGCTGCGTGATGACTCTCAAGATAATCTGCTCCATGAGCTTCCCTGGCACTGAGGTCAAACTGACAGGCCTGTAGTTTCCCGGGTCAGTCCTCTGGCCCTTCTTGTAGATGGGCGTCACATTTGCTAGCCGCCAGTCAGCTGGGACCTCCCCCGATAGCCAGGACTGCTGATAAATGATGGATAGTGGCTTGGCCAGCTCCTCTGCCAGTTCTCTCAGTACCCTTGGGTGGATCCCATCCGGCCCCATCGACTTGTGCACATCCAAGTGCCGTAGCAGGTCACCAACCAGTTCTTCGTGGATGGTGAGGGCCACATCCTGCTCCCCATCCCCTTCCACCAGCTCAGGGTACTGGGAATCCAGAGAACAACCGGTATTGCCGCTAAAGACTGAGGCAAAGAAGGCATTGAGCACCTCCGCCTTTTCCTCATCTCTTGTAACTAAGTTTCCCCCTGCATCCAGTAAAGGATGGAGATTCTCCTTTGTCCTCTTTTTTGTGTTGATGTATTTATAAAAGCGTTTTTTGTTATCTTTAACGGCAGTAGCCAGATTGAGCTCCAGATGAGCTTTGGCCTTCCTAATTTTGTCCCTGCACAGCCTCGCTACATCCTTATGGTCCTCCCTAGTGGCCTGCCCACTTTTCCAAAGATTATAAACCCTCTTTTTTCTCCTAAGCTCAAGCCACAGTTCTCTGTTCAGCCAGGCTGGTCTTCTTCCCCGCTGGCTCATCTTTGGGCACATGGGAACAGACCGCTCCTGCGCCATTAGGATTTGCCTCTTGAAGAGCGCCCAGCCTTCCTGGACCCCTCTGCCCTTCAGAACCGCCTCCCAAGGGACTCTACCAACCAGTGTCCTGAGCAGCCCAAAGTCAGCCCTCCGAAAGTCCAATACAGTGGTTTTACTGGTCCCCTTCCTGGCCTCGCCAAGAATAGAGAACTCCACCATTTCGTGGTCACTCTGCCCAAGACAGCTCCCGACAATCACATCCTCCACCAGTCCTTCTCTGTTTGTGAAGAGAAGGTCTAGCGGGGCACCACCCCTGGTAGGCTCACTAACCAGCTGTGTCAGGAAGCTATCTTCCACGCTCTCCAGAAACCTCCTGGACTGCTTTCTCTGGGCTGTGTTGTGCTTCCAGGATATGTCAGGGAAGTTGAAGTCCCCCACGAGTACAAGCGCTGAAGATTTCGCAACTTCTGTCAGCTGCCTGTAGAACTCCTCATCCGTCTCCTCATCCTGGTTCGGCGGTCTATAGCAGACCCCGACCAGGACACTAGCCTTGTTGTCCCTGCTGATCCTAACCCAAAGGGACTCGATCTTGTCATTCCTAGCCTTGAGTTCTACAACATCGAAAGACTCTCTAATTTAGAGAGCCACACCGCCACCCCTTCTGTGCTGTCTGTCCCTTCTGAAGAGCCTATAGCCAGGCATCGCAGCACTCCAGTCATGAGACTGGTCCCACCACGTTTCTGTGATGGCAACCAAGTCGTAGCCTGCCCGCTGCACGATGGCTTCCAGCTCCTCCTGTTTGTTACCCATGCTGCGTGCATTGGTGTAGATGCACTTCAGCTGGGCCATTACCTTATTCCCCGGCCTTGCTATTGTTCCCCCTGGCACAGCTCCAACAATCCTTGCTTCACCCCCATCCCCCTTCTTACCTAGTTTAAAGCCCTATCAATGAGCCCCGCCAGCTCCTGGCCAAGGATCCTTTTTCCCCTAAAGGATAGGGACCCGTCTACGGCCATCAGACCAGGTGCTGAATAAACTGTCCCATGGTCGAAAAACCCAAGATCTCTGCGTTGGCACCAGCCCCGGAGCCACGTGTTTAACAGGTGGGCTTTCCAGGTCCTCTCCGTACCCCTCCCTGTCACCGTAGGGATGGACGAAAACACTACCTGCACTCCCGCTCCGTCCACTAACCGTCCCAGCCCCCTAAAGTCTCTTTTGATTGCCTTCAGGCTTCTGTCTTCAATGTCGTCACTGCCCGCCTGGACTATCAGAAGAGGATAATAATCAGAGGGGCGTACCAGGTTGGGAAGCTTCCTGGCAACGTCCCTGACCCTGGCCCCAGGGAGGCAGCAGACTTCCCTACGGGTAGGGTCAGGCCGACAAATAGGGCCCTCTGTTCCCCTAAGGATAGAGTCTCCCACAACAATCACCCTTCTTTCTTTCTTGATGGAGGCAGTCCTGAGGCGTGGAGTCGACCTCCTCGCCCTAGGCATCCTCCTGGGAACACTTTCTACCTCTTCCTCAGTTGCTGTTGATCTCTCAGTCTCCAGGGCCTCAAACGTGTTGTGTAAGGGCACCTGGGAAGGTGGGGCCGGAAGGGGAGGGCATCGCCTGCCATGTCGAGCAGGGACCTGTCTCCATTCCTCCTCAACTCCCAGATCCCCTCCCTCTGCCCGACGGTGACAAGGCAGGGGCTCCACCCCCATTTGGGGTGTCTCAGCCCGGTACCTCTCCTTGAGGCCCTGCAGGGAGTTACTCCACAAGTCTATCTCCCGCTCACACTCCCTGATGGCCCTCAACCTCTCCACCTCCACCTTGAGCTCCGCCACCATGCGGATCAGGTCATCCAGAGTCTGGACCTTTGCTGACAGATACCTCTGCACAAAAGGCCGAGATAATTGCTCTGACCCATGCCTTGGAAATGGCAAAAGGAAAGAAGATAAACATCTATACAGATTCGAGATATGCATTTGGGGTTGTACATGCACATGGAGCCATCTGGAAAGAAAGAGGACTGTTGAATTCACAAGGGAAAAACATCTAACATGTGAAAGAGACAATGTGATTATTGGAAGCGGTTCAGCTCCCTGAAAAGGTGGCAATCATGCACATTAAGGCACACCAGAAGGTGAGCTCAGAATTGGAGGAAGGAAATGATCTGGCGGACAGAAAGGCAAAAGAAGCAGCAAAAGGTGAGGTAGCAACTGAGGGAGCTCTGATTCCAGATGGGCAGATTCCCCTTGAAGGTAAGCCTGTATACAACAAAAAGGATAGAAAATTAATCGAAAGTCAAAAGGGAAAATATAACCAAGAGGGATGGGCTATTACCAAAGAAGGGAAGTGGAAGCTAGTCATCCCCTCCAATTTATTGTAGTCACTAGTAAGGGAAGAACACCGGAAAACACATTGGGGAGTAGATGCCCTGTATAACTATCTAAGTGGGAAAATTACTTCCAGAAACTTATATGCTACCATCACTCAAATAACTCGACAATGTGATCTTTGTCTCCAGACTAACCTCAGAAATGCCCCCAAACCAAAACTGGGTCAAATTGGAAAAGGCCATGGGCCTGGGCAACAGTGGCAAATTGACTTTTCTGAACTTCCAAGAAAAGGGGGGTATCGATATTTACTGGTGTTAACACATACCTTTTCAGGATGGCCAGAGGCTTTCCCCACTAGGACTGCTAAAGCCCGAGAGGTAACCAGGGTATTGTTACAAGAAATAATACCACGCTTCGGAGTTCCAGCCACCATGTCCTCAGACAGGGGGCCACATTTTATCTCAAAGATAGTACAGCAAACTAGTCAGCATTTGGGCATAGATTGGGAACTCCACACTCCATACCACCCTCAATCAAGTGGCCAAGTGGAGAAAATGAACCATTTGATCAAACAACAAATCGTAAGGTTAGGGCAAGAAGCTAACTTGCCCTGGCCCCAAGCTCTTCCTCTGGCATTGCTGAGGATTCGGACTAAGCCCCGAACTAAAGAAAAATTAAGTCCTTTTGAAATGTTTATGGGAGACCATATGGGGTCCAGGAAGGAATGACTACCCAGACTGGGGAAGAAACACTGACCGCCTATATGGTGGCTTTGAGTAAGCAGCTAAGACAAATAGAAAATCATGTGTCTGGAACTCAGAGTAGAGAGCTAGATGGACCAGTGCATGGCATACAGCCTGGGGATTATATGTCAAGTCTCTTGCAGAAAAGACTCTGAAACCACAGTGGGAGGGACCATACCAGGTGCTTCTTACTACCTTCACCGCAATTAAGATCAAAGAACAGAGTGCCTGGATTCACCATTCTCGAGTGAAGAAAGCTCCAGAAGCCCCCTGGAAAGTAACAACGGGTGATGATGAATTGAAACTAAAGCTCAGTCGAGCAAAATGAGGTTGGGAGTATTTAGTAATATAATTAGCAAAAATTTAGTTAACAGAATCATTTTATTTTTGTGGCTTATAGTGGCTTATTGTGGCTTATAGTTATAATTGTGATTCAAGAATTGGAAGGTGCCTCTATGATAATAGAGAATGGTGAGTGGCCTTGGTCCGAAGCCGTAACAACAGAAGATAACAGCATTAATGGAAAGTTAGAAGTTGTGGTTATTTGGCGAACAAATGGTGACCATTTACATACATTATCAGAATGGCAAAAATTAGGGGAAGAGTGGACACACCAAAGAACCATAGGGGATGAAATTAAAATAGGGTGCCGAATGATTAATGGAATGACCCACGAGAAAGTAACGGGGATTTTAGTAAAACCAATTTCTAAAAGTGGCCAACAGGAAGGTTGTATCTGCCCAGGTAAATTAGATTGCTGGTATAATTTTATATTAACACAGACTGTAGTAATTAGCTGTTTTTGGACTAACAATGGACAAAAGCTCAAAATCAAGGAGGGTGAGAGCCTCATATTAAATTTCACAATATATGCTATACTTCCTACGACAGTGGGACCCCCTAAAACCTATGCCCAACCCCCAACCAAGCTGAAACCCCAAATTTATGAAACAGGCCCATATGTAATAAGGAACACAGGCCAACAACAATTATTATTTAATCCAGAATGGTCTCTCAAGCGTGTTGGATTGCTAATGCAAATTAACATCTCGGCAGTTCAACCAGCCTGCTCTCCTTTCCTAAAGACATCATTTGGAGGCTGGACGATATGGTCACAAAAGCAGGCACACCTCAGGGACAGGAAACGAAGAGACTTAACCGGAATGCTAGGAAAAGGATTAGGAGTTTTAAATGGAATTGATTCAGAAATATTAATGAATAAGCTGGCCACAGCAACAAGTGATTTGACCAAACTAAAACAGCCCCTACAATCATCCCTATTGGCATTGGGAACAAGCCAATGGCAAGTGTCAAAGGTGTTACTGAGATGGGAAAAGGCTGAAGACCAAGACCACAAACTAATAATAGATGCACTTAGTATGGTTCAAGATATCGTATCTTTAGCCCTTTGTTGTATCCAAGCACAGTTATGGATTCAGGCAACAGTTGCCTTGATCATTAGGGAAGGAAGTGAAGGCATTTTCCAGTTGAAGTCCGAAAAACTGTTTGGGACAATGCCAATGATTTTGAGAGAAAGTTCCAGTCTTGGTGGACTCTGGTAAATTTTACCTATGATCCTGTTGTTAATATGGCTACTGCCTTTGTGCTTACTATACGTAATGCCACAGTTTATGTTATCCACCCCATCATTGTACCAGGATTAAACCATGAGGAGACAGTGTTCTATCCTTTGGAACACAGAACATGAGCACGGATGGGGAATTGGAAATGCAGTCTGTAAATCTGGAATCATGTGTTACCCGGGAACAACAAGGATTTATTTGTGAAAGCAACACAATTGATGCTCAGGATGTATGTCTTGACACTGAGCAAGGTGTTTGCCACTTTGAAATTCATCCAAATACTAGTCAAAAGACTGTGCTTGTATATATTGGTCAAGGCTGTGTGTGTTTAAGAACTGCTTGTGCTTTCATAGAAGTAGATAAGGAGAATATAACTCTCCCTAGCAAGAATCATTCTAACTTTTGTATTTGTAACTTTGTTAGAATCATCGGATGTGATTTTCTATATTTGGCACCAGTGGTATCCCACCAGTTGGTCAAGTCTAACAACACAGTATATCACAAGTTATTATCTACACCTATTGGGATGAACCTCACCTTAGTGAAGCAACTAGTTAAACACCAAGACCTGATCAAAATTTTAAAAAGCATTCAGGAAAATGGAGAGAAGACTCTAATCACTGTCCGTCATGATACAAAGGAAATAAGCAGAGTTTTGCGGAGAATAAAACAAGACACAAATCACAGCTGGTGGGATGCCCTCTTTGGATGGTTGCCAACTGCAACCGGGATTTTGAATGCATTATGTCGCTCAATTATTGTTTTATTGATATTAGTTGGTATAAGTTTAATATTGTCTTTCTTAATGCTTGTTTGGAATTGGAAATTGTTGCAACGAATGGTGGTATTAGCTTCCTTGACAAAAGTACATGGCAAGGCATTGAGGGATACATATCACAGAGACTGGGAAGAAAATTTTTTTTAAGTAAAAGAATTTACTAAGATTTTCCAGAAAAGGGGGGACTGAAACATGGGATTAGAAATTAGGGAGTGACTGATTAAGAATAAATAAATATATAGATAACACTCATTGTTTAATATGTGCTACATTTGCAATGTACTGGGCCTACGCTGAGCCTAGGCCTCCTGATGAGCCCCTGGGGCTCCAAGAACCAGATCAACTTAACCTTATTGTTCAGACTGTGAGCAAATGCTCAAAGATAAGGAGGACTGTTTACAAAGGATGAGATAAACATGCAAGGCCTCAAGATAACAGGAGCCCCTCGGACCACGAAGAACTGGACCAAACCAACCTTATGGCCCAGATTGTGACCAAGGGCTCAGGGAGCATGCGCAGGAAGACAAGGTTAAAAGTTCAACTCTGAGGAAGACGTCTTACTTCATCCCGACGACCACCCGATGACCACCAGAGAATACTACGCAAGCGCAGAAAGACTGATAATTAGCATATGAAGCGGGGCTAGGCGGAGCTAGGAAATGAATATGCATAGGTGTGTTGCGAAACTTAATGCATATGTAATATTTTAGGGGATAGAAGAGAATACAAGCGAGCGAATTGTTGCACACGACTTTGGTGGGACTACCTCCCGTGCTGCCCAGCGCTGAATAAACATGCCTACTTTACAATCTTACGGACTGTGGAGTCTTTTCCACGAATCATTAAAGTGATTGATTAAACATCTCTGCATTTCCAAATTTTCTTACCAAACTATATAGATTAAATTTATCTTTTTGTGTTAAGGATGCAAGCCAAGTTTAAAGCTGATCTTAGCTAAAATGAAAAAATATACAGCCCGTTGTCACTACTTTAGAAATAGCAAGTAAAAACATAAAAAACAGCAATTTAAATATGTTGTGGTTTAACCCGGCTGGCAGCTAAACACCACACAGCCGTTCG
>NW_023306684.1:0-2652 GCF_011077185.1 Oxyura jamaicensis
ACCAGCTACTAGGAGGAAAAATAACTGTCCTAACTGAAACCAGGACAGTCAAATATACTGTCCAGAGTCTCAACCATAGCAATGGCTATGCTTGTGCCTCTGGACGACCAATTGCCCAGATAGTGCCCTTCCCATTGGCGTGGACCAAGGGTTCCCAGGGGATGCAATGTATGACTGCATTGTACCAAGAAAAGACTGCCTAGGGAAATGAGGCCTGTAAGCCTCTCTCTTTGCTGTTCCCTTCCTTGCGTGATAGCAATATCAGGGTTCCCCCTGCATTCTCCACAGCTATGGTAACCATACAGCTTGCCTCTCACAGCAGGGTGTGAGTGCTACCCGGCATCTGGGAGAATTTGCCTTGTGCACGAGGACCTTGAATGCTACCAAGGACTTGATGGGAAACTGCTCAAGACTTGAGATCCCCAGGGCAGATCTCTGGTGGTACTGTGGAGGGAAGATCTTACGGTCCACCCTGCCATGTAATTGGGGAGGCACTTGTGCACTTGTTCAATTAGCTATACCCTTCACCCTGGCATTTGAAAGAGGAACATCACAAATACCCAGAAGAAATAAAAGAAGCTTAGGAGTATCATTTGATGATAGAGTATACATCGATTCTATTGGGGTGCCTAGAGGACTTCCCTATGAACAGAAAGCCAGGAATCAAATTGCTGCAGGGTTTGAGTCACTGTTCTGGTGGGTATCAATCAATAAGAATGTGGATTGGATTAATTATATTTATTATAATCATCAGAGATTCATCAATTATACCAGGGATGCAATAAGAGGAATCGCTGAACAACTAGATGCCACCAGCAAAATGGCTTGGGAAAACAGAATAGCATTAGATATGATGCTCATGGAGAAAGGAGGTGTGTGTGTGATACTGAGCAACCATTGTTGCACTTTTATACCCAACAATACTGCCCCGGATGGCACAGTAACTAGAGCATTGCAAGGGCTTACCACCCTTGCCAGTGAATTGGCAGAAAACTTAGGAACAGGCACTTCCATCACAAGATGTTTGGAATCTTGGTTTGGTACATGGAAAGGGATGGTAGTGTCCATATTTACATCCTCGATCGTAGCAGCAGGAGTTTTGACAGCCATTGGTTGTTGCACTATCCCCTGTGTAAAAGGACTAGTACAGTGGTTAATTGAAATTGCACTATTGAAACAAATGACCATGGAGCCAGCACCTTACTCAGATAAGGTGATGATATTAGAGGAAATGGAAAGCAAAGAAAGTGAAGAAGAGGAAGATACCTACCAAACTACACCTTAGAGAAAAGTTTTGCAAAAATCAACAATTTATAAAGAAGAAAAGGGGGGAATTGTGGGAATAAAAATGTAGTTTTTGCAGAGTTACATTGTTTAGAGGGAAGGAATGTGGTATTAAGATATGCTTGCAGTGATAAGAAAGCTTAACAGACAACCTTGTAAAATGCAGACAACCAGAATCCTTAGAGCAATTAGGTGAACATCATGGTGTCAAGTCAAGTCAGATAAGTGAAGAAACATTACCACTTCAAACAGTAAAAAAGTCAAAAGAAATCTGAAATTTAACAGGCCGGCAACTGAAGGCCATGTATTGTCTGTGAAGCATTGGATAGGTTGTGAACCTGGATTACCCAGTCAATGGGGAAACAGGGGAGGGTCCTGGTCATTGAGAAATAAAGTATATAAACCATACTGTGTGACTAGTAGGTGCTTTCCTGCTTGCAGGACGCCTGCCATTGCAATTGTAAATAAATTACTACTTCACTGAGATCCTCGCCCAAGATTAAGTTATTGGCTACAGAGTGTTTCTCACATCCTGTGAGATGCTGAAGTGCTGCCTGGGGGATACTGCACATTGGCTGGGACTGGCTTTGACTTACTAGTTTCTCCTTTGAAGATCTGTATAACAAAAAAGGTTGCCCATGTTTGAAAGTGGTGTAAGGCTGCTTCTTATTGCAATGCCAGGTGTTTGGAGAGAGGCTGGGGAAAAAGCTTGGGGGATTTTTTTTTTTTGTAATCAATAACAATCAAGTCACTGAGCTAAATGTTCTTCTCCTGAAATAAATCTTGTATCTTTCCTTTGAATTTGCTGTTTTCTGGATAAAACTGAAATCTGAATTTGGCCAAGCAAAATGGTTTCGGTGGTGCCTTATTTTACTCTCTCCCTTGCATTTCTCCATGGTGGTACAGTTATGTTGCTAGAAGTGCTTTGTGTGAAGGCTTTGCATCATCCTCTTCCTCATGGACAGATTATGTCTGTACTTCAGTACCCACCACCCCCTTGCAGTCTGGGCTTTGCTCCTCCACAGCCCAAGGAGTACTTCACTCCCTGCCCTGGGAAATGCCTGATTCATGAGAACGAGGAGCCCTGATTCACATCTTCAAAGGACTTGCATTTTGGGGAGATCTGCAATTGCCTGAATGCGCCCATTCAGCTTCCACAGCTCCTCAGATCCAGAGTCTCTGCTTTCTTCCACACCTTGCAGAAAGCTGTTTGGCACTGAGGAGTGGGCACAGCATAGTGTTATGGCAGCCCCTTAGGCTGCTTGGCTCGCATTTCCTCCACATTTCTTTCTTCAGCTCTCCTCTTCAAATTCCTTTCCATGCTGTTGTGGTTTAACCCGGCTGGCAGCTAAACACCACACAGCCGTT
>NW_023306685.1:0-2771 GCF_011077185.1 Oxyura jamaicensis
GTAAGCATAGGCCAAGCCCCAGCACGTTGCAGTCATTTCTGTATGTCTGGTACTGCCAGGGTGATGACACACCTTTTTCAAACACTCCACCAGTTTTTAAGGATTTTTCAATTGTTCAGGGGTAAATTTCCAAAGCCCTGGAGGTGCCCACTGCTCTAGATGCCTGCCCATATCCTCCCACTCTCCCTGCCACTCATAACTATCCTGCCTCAGGACAGATCTCTGGATGACAATCTTAAGTATTTGTTTAACCTTATACAGAACTTGAAACGCATTCAGGAGACATAACAATGAGAACATGCTGGTCTGAACATCCCAAGGATATTCAAACTTTTGGAAAGCTACCATAACTCGCCTGGAGGAGAAGAAAGGGAGAGTGAACAAATGGGAAAAAACATCTTCCCCTGACCCCTCCATAGATTGGCTCCCTGAAGAAAAAACATGAAAAGTGTAATTATTAATAGTTTCTGAGGTAGGATTCCCAAAGTATGGAGTTGATGACAATGCTGAGTACAAATACCAGGTTAGTCTCATGACCGGTAACTTTATCATATCGTAAGCCAGTGTTACACAGTACAGCAAAATAATAACCTTGTACCAACCCCCAGCAGTGATAAGCAACACAACAGGGAACACATACAGTAAGTCATGTGCTATGTAACTCAATTCGGAAAACAGGCACAGCAGACTAGAGATCACAAAAATCGACATTGTGATTAGTAAATATTAAACTGATGAAATGTTTATCAAAAGTTTGTTTTAATACTCTCTATTCAGATCTGTCATTATCTCAACCCTTCGGGCCTCACGTTGGGCGCCAAAAAGGACTGTTGTGGTTTAACCCGGCTGGCAGCTAAACACCACACAGCCGTTCGCTCACCCTCCCCCCTCCCTCTCTGGGATGGGGGAGAGAAACGAGAAAAAAAACTGAAATCTATGGGTTGAGATAGGGACAGTTTATTAGGACAGGAAAATGAAATAATAATAATAATAATATGTACAAAACAAGTGATGCACAATACAATTGCTCACCACCCGCTGACCGATGCTCAGTCTATCCCCAAGCAGCCGGCCCCTCCATCCCGGCTAGCCACCCCTATATATTGTTTAGCATGACGTCAGACGGTATGGAATACCCCTTTGGCCACTTTGGGTCAGCTGTCCTGGTTCTGTCCCCTCCCAGCTCTTGCTGCACCCCCAGCCTGCCCGCTGGCAGGACAGAGAGAGAAGCTGAAAAGTCCTTGGCTTAGTGTAAGCACTGCTCTGCAACAAGTAAAACATCAGTGTGTTATCAACATTAGTCTCATCCTAAATCCAAAACATAACACTCTACCAGCTACTGGGAGGAAAATTAACTCTCTCCTAGATAAAACCAAGATATATATCCGCCCCTTATTCCATACCATTTATGTCATGCTCAGGTTACACCCTTTCCAATAGATTCCATTTGACCATCATTTTCATTTATAATATATATATAGAATGTCCACTGAGTTTGCATAGTCTGTGACTGACTTCAGGCTCCGTCATCGCAGTCTTTCAGGGCAGAAGAGATGGTGTGTGATGTTGGAATGTCACACGTTGAAGCCCCTTCTCGTTCCACTGCATCACTTTGTTTGTCCAATTCTATTAAAATCCATTCATCAATATCTGCGTAGTTGTTACTGTGATACCATTAGTAGGACATTGACATATAGGAATCATAGTAGTGATGACATACAGTATTATATAGTGACTAAGATAATACAGTCCAACTCATGAGCTTCTTTCACCCAGTATTAAATCCCCTTGAGGTACACATCGGACTTCCCCGTTCTTTTGCATTACCCACCAAGTGCATCCAGGTCCCTGAGCAAAAGCAATCCCATGAATGGGTTTGCCTTTTCCTGAGGCAGGAGTAGCCCAGACTGTCTTTCCCAGCATGTTTCTTACATGCACTACAGGAACTTTATCCCCTTCTACAGTATGTAGCAGGTTTGATTGGGCAGGTCCAGCTCGGTTGGCAGATCCCCTAGGATTGACTAACCAGTTGGCCTTTGCCAAATGTGCATCCCAATTTCTGAATGTCCCAGCACCCATTGCTTTCAGTGTAGTCTTTAACAGTCCATTGTATCGCTCAACCTTACTGGAGGCTGGTGCGTGATAGGGGATGTGATACACCCACTCAATACCATGTTCTTTGGCCCAAGTGTCTATAAGGTTGTTTCAGAAAAGAGTCCCATTGTCTGACTCAGTTCTTTCTGGGGTGCCATGTCGCCAAAGGACTTGCTTTTCAAGGCCCAGGATAGTGTTCCGGGCGGTGGCATGGGGCACAGGATATGTTTCCAGCCTTCCAGTGGTTGCTTCCACCATTGTAAGTACGTGGCGCTTACCATTGCGGGTTTGAGGGAGTGTGATGTAATCAATCTGCCAGGCTCTCCATATTTATATTTCAGCCATCGTCCTCCATACCAAAGAGGCTTTGACCGTTTGGCTTGCTTGATTGCAGCACATGTTTCACAATCGTGAATAACCTGTGCTATAGCGTCCATGGTCATGTCCACCCCTCGATCACGAGCCCATCTGTATGTTGCATCTCTGCCTTGATGGCCTGAGTTGTCTTGGGCCCATCGGGCTATAAATAATTCACCCTTATGTTGCCAGTCCAAATCCACCTGAGCCACTTTAATCTTAGCAGCCTGATCCACCTGCTGGTTGTTCTGATGTTCTTCAGTAGCCCGATTTTTGGGCACATGAGCATCTACATGGCGTACCTTTACAACCAGGTTCTC
>NW_023306686.1:0-1658 GCF_011077185.1 Oxyura jamaicensis
TAGAAAAAGAAGTCAAGTATATGAGGCATCTAATGTCTGAGGGAAAATGAAGAATAAATCCAGAGACGATTCAGGGAATTGTTGAAAACTAAAAAGAAATAAAAAGTTTTAAGATAAAGTTTTTTTTTTAAGGAATCAGGAGTCACGAAGTCTGAAGGAAAATGGACACTCCCTGATGGGAGAGAAATGCTGAATAAAGCACCAATGAGGCAAATATTAACTGTTTTACATCAAGAGAGTCATTGGGAGGTGCAAGCAATGTGTGATGTTGTGCTAAGAAAGTCTGTCTGTGTAGGAATATACACTTCAGTGAAGCAAATATGCAGAGGATGTACCATAGGTCAAAAGGTAAATAAAAAGGTCATCCGTAACCCACCTAGATGGGGATGGGAGCCAGGGATTCGACCTTTCCAAAGTATACAGGTAGACTTTACTGAGTTACCTAAAGCAGAGGGACTTAAGTACTTCTTTGTCTTAATTGACCATGTCATTGGAAGGGTGTAAACTTTCCCCTCAGTATCTGCCACTGCGAATATGGTGGCTAAGGTATCACTGGAGCAAATAGTCCCTAGATATGGGATAGTTGAAAACATTGATTCAGATCAAGGAAGTCATTTCACTTCACAAGTACTGAAAGGGTTAATGCAGGCCTTAGAGAATGAATGGGATTTTCACACCCCCTGGCACCCCTCCTTTTCTGGGAAGGTGGAGCAAATGAACCAGACATTAAAGAAGCAATTAACTAAATCAGTGTTAGAAACCTAGAAACCCAACTTCCTTGGATAAAATGCTTACCTTTAGCACTCCTCCAGGTTCAAACAGCACCAAGACAGGATATTGGAATTTCACCATATGAGATGCTGTTTGGATTACCCTATCCGGGCAGAAGGGATGAGATACCACAATTCAAAACAAGAGAGTTTTCTTAAGAACTGTATTCTGGGGTTGTCCTCTTCTTTGTCATCTCTCAGGACCCGTGGGCTGTTGGCTCAAACCCCACCTTTGGAATTCCCCATTCACCACCATCACCCAGGAATTTGGGTCCTGTTCCGGACCTGGAAAGAATCAAAACTCTGGCCTGAATGAGAAGAACCATTCCAAGTACTACTAACCACTGAAACAGCCATAAGAACTGCGGAAAAAGGTTGGACTCACTATACTCGAGTGAAAGCATCCGTCAACCTTAGTACCTGGGAAGTTGTTCCTACAGAAGACTTGTTGAAAATTAAAATCAAAAAGAAAAATCTCATAATGGACTCTGAGCAGGATAAAAGCGTACAATTGTAAACTAACCTTTTATTTTCACAGGTAACTAATGAGTGTGATTTGTAACTTGTGATTGAGAGAAAGGACTGGCCTATAGCAAATCAAAGTGCTCCCAAGGGGCTTTTGTTCTAGTAGTAGTGTACATCTCATTCTTTGTATTGATAATTATTTGGAAACATAAGAGTTAAAAATAATGACAGAGAAAAATTAGCTATTAATTTTGTTTCTAGTGATTGTAGGCCTCAGAGAAGGCCTTAGTCAACTGGAAACTTGGAAAAGGCATGAGCAGATGTAGTGGGTTTATGTGGCAAGGTTTTGGTAGCAGGGGGGCATAGGGGTGGCTTCTGTGAGAAGGATCTAGAAGCTGCCCCATGTTTGGTAAGGGCCCCACT
>NW_023306687.1:0-8518 GCF_011077185.1 Oxyura jamaicensis
CACACTGCTGGCTCATATTCAGCCGACTGTCCACTATCACTCCCAGGTCCTTCTCCGCCTGGCAGCTCTCCAACCACTCATCTCCCAGCCTGTAGCTCTGCTTGGGGTTATTACGCCCCAGGTGCAGGACCCGGCACTTGGCCTTGTTAAACTTCATGCAGTTGACCTCAGCCCATCGGTGCAGCCTATCCAGATCCTCCTGCAGAGCCTTCCTACCCTCGAGCAGATCGACACACTCACCTAACTTGGTGTCATCTGCAAACTTACTGAGGGTGCACTCAATGCCCTCGTCCAGATCATTGATGAAGATGTTAAAGAGGACCAGCCCCAGCACCGAGCCCTGGGGGACGCCACTAGTGACTGGCCTCCAACTGGACTTGACTCCATTTACCACAACTCTTTGGGCTCGGCTATCCAGCCAGTTTCTAACCCAACGAAGCGTGCGCCAGTCCAAGCCAAGAGCAGCCAGTTTCCTGAGGAGAATGCTGTGGGACACGGTGTCAAAAGCCTTGCTGAAGTCAAGGTAGACCACATCCACAGCCTTTCCCTCGTCCACCCAGCGCGACACTTTGTCATAGAAGGAGATCAGGTTCGTCAAGCAGGACCTGCCTTCCATAAACCCATGATGACTAGGCCTGATCGCCTGCTTGCCCTTCAAGTGCCGCATGATGACTCCCGAGATAATCTGCTCCATGAGCTTCCCTGGTACTGAGGTCAAACTGACAGGCCTATAGTTCCCCGGGTCAGCCCTCCGGCCCTTCTTGTAGATGGGCGTCACATTCGCTAGCCGCCAGTCAGCTGGGACCTCCCCCGATAGCCAGGACTGCTGATAAATGATGGATAGTGGCTTGGCCAGCTCCTCTGCCAGTTCTCTCAATACCCTTGGGTGGATCCCATCCGGCCCCATCGACTTGTGCACATCCTAGTGCCGTAGCAGGTCACCAACCAGTTCTTCGTGGATGGTGAGGGCCACATCCTGCTCCCCATCCCCTTCCACCAGCTCAGGGTACTGGGAATCCAGAGAACAACCGGTATTGCCGCTAAAGACTGAGGCAAAGAAGGCATTGAGCACCTCCGCCTTTTCCTCATCTCTTGTAACTAAGTTTCCCCCTGCATCCAGTAAAGGATGGAGATTCTCCTTTGTCCTCTTTTTTGTGTTGATGTATTTATAAAAGCGTTTTTTGTTATCTTTAACGACAGTAGCCAGATTGAGCTCCAGATGAGCTTTGGCCTTCCTAATTTTGTCCCTGCACAGCCTCACTACTTCCTTATAGTCCTCCCTAGTGGCCTGCCCACTTTTCCAAAGATTATAAACCCTCTTTTTTCTCCTAAGCTCAAGCCACAGTTCTCTGTTCAGCCAGGCTGGTCTTCTTCCCTGCTGGCTCATCTTTGGGCACATGGGAACAGACCGCTCCTGCGCCATTAGGATTTGCCTCTTGAAGAGCGCCCAGCCTTCCTGGACCCCTCTGCCCTTCAGAACCGCCTCCCAAGGGACTCTACCAACCAGTGTCCTCAGCAGCCCAAAGTCAGCTCTCCGAAAGTCCAGTACAGTGGTTTTACTGGTTCCCTTCCTGGCCTCGCCAAGAATAGTGAACTCCACCATTTCGTGGTCACTCTGCCCAAGACAGCTCCCAACAATCACATCCTCCACCAGTCCTTCTCTGTTTGTGAAGAGAAGGTCTAGCGGGGGACCACCCCTGGAAGGCTCACTAATCAGCTGTGTCAGGAAGCTATCTTCCACTTTCTCCAGAAACCTCCTAGACTGCTTTCTCTGGGCTGTGTTGTGCTTCCAGGATATGTCAGGGAAGTTGAAGTCCCCCACGAGTACAAGCGCTGAAGATTTCGCAACTTCTGTCAGCTGCCTGTAGAACTCCTCATCCGTCTCCTCATCCTGGTTCGGCGGTCTATAGCAGACCCCCACCAGGACACTAGCCTTGTTGTCCCTGCCGATCCTAACCCAAAGGGACTCGATCTTGTCATTCCTAGCCTCGAGTTCTACAACATCGAAAGACTCTCTAATATAGAGAGCCACACCGCCACCCCTTCTGTGCTGTCTGTCCCTTCTGAAGAGCGAAGAGCCTATAGCCAGGCATCGCAGCACTCCAGTCATGAGACTGGTCCCACCACGTTTCCGTGATGGCAACCAAGTCGTAGCCTGCCCGCTGCACGACGGCTTCCAGCTCCTCCTGTTTGTTACCCATGCTGCGTGCATTGGTGTAGATGCACTTCAGCTGGGCCATTACCTTATCCCCCGGCCTTGCTATTGTTCCCCCTGGCACAGCTCCAACAATCCTTGCTTCACCCCCATCCCCCTTCTTACCTAGTTTAAAGCCCTATCAATGAGCCCCGCCAGCTCCTGGCCAAGGATCCTTTTTCCCCTAAAGGATAGGGACCCGTCTACGGCCATCAGACCAGGTGCTGAATAAACTACCCCATGGTCGAAAAACCCAAGATCTCTGTGTTGGCACCAGCCCCGGAGCCACGTGTTTAACAGGTGGGCTTTCCAGGTCCTCTCCGTACCCCTCCCTGTCACCGTAGGGATGGACGAAAACACTACCTGCACTCCCGCTCCGTCCACTAACCGTCCCAGCCCCCTAAAGTCTCTTTTGATTGCCTTCAGGCTTCTGTCTTCAATGTCGTCACTGCCCGCCTGGACTATCAGAAGAGGATAATAATCAGAGGGGCGTACCAGGTTGGGAAGCTTCCTGGCAACGTCCCTGACCCTGGCCCCAGGGAGGCAGCAGACTTCCCTACGGGTAGGGTCAGGCCGACGAATAGGGCCCTCTGTTCCCCTAAGGATAGAGTCTCCCACAACAATCACCCTTCTTTCTTTCTTGATGGAGGCAGTCCTGAGGCGTGGAGTCGACCTCCTCGCCCTAGGCATCCTCCTGGGAACACTTTCTACCTCTTCCTCAGTTGCTGTTGATCTCTCAGTCTCCAGGGCCTCAAACCTGTTGTGTAAGGGCACCTGGGAAGGTGGGGCCGGAAGGGGAGGGCATCGCCTGCCATGTCGAGCAGGGACCTGTGTCCATTCCTCCTCAACTCCCAGATCCCCTCCCTCTGCCCGACGGCGACAAGGCAGTGGCTCCACCCCCATTTGGGGTGTCTCAGCCCGGTACCTCTCCTTGAGGCCCTGCAGGGAGTTACTCCACAAGTCTATCTCCCTGTCTATCTTGAAGAGACAGTAAGTTGTCTAGCATCATATCTAATAATTTCTGAAAATCCCAATTAAGTGTACAGAGCAAGTTTAATCTGTTTAGGTTCGCTTGTTACCTTTAGGATAGAGAAAAATAGAAATGAAGAAAATGTTCACCTGCAACACAGTAGTTAATTCTTCGGAGACCTGAATATTCACTACTGTAGACTTCAGTTTAGATCACTCACCTTAATATAAAAAGAAAAAGAAAACAAAAACAAAAACAAAACAAAAACAAAACAAACAAAACAAAACAAAACAAAACAAAACAAACAAAAAAAAAGAAAATGCCTTGAAAAACAGACTTCAGCATCCTCTCCAATAATATTTGAAAGAGAGACTCATTAATTTTTAACAAATGTAATTAACTACACCAATGGAATACTAAAGCGCAGTTTAGAGTGGGGATGAGTTTAATCTAACCATTCCTTCAAAATTTATGTTAGCTTGTGACAATAAGTCATAGAAGAACACAGAACACAGTCTTAGAGCTGGAAATTCCTGTACCACAATTCTGTGTTTTCTTGAGTCTCTCTGCAGCCACAGTTCCATAGAGTCACTTCATCTAAGACTCCTCCTTTACAAAATTGTATTTCCACTCTGTATTTTAGTTTCCTTTATAAGTTGGTTACATACTGGTAATAAGTGATTCCTGGATAATGGAAGAATAAGACAAAAAACTCTTAGAGAAAAGAGAGAGGTTGTAATACATTATTTTATTGACTGCCCTCTATTATTGCAGAATCTGATAGACTTTATTTTTAATGTTTTTCCTACCTATTTCAAATTGCAGAATGTTTCCTAATATTATTTTTTCCCTGTTGAAAGCAAACACAGAAAGGACAAAATTCACAGTCATGCTGCCTAGCAGAGTCATAGCTATAGCTGTTGAGTGACTGGCTCCCATTCGACTTTAGATACAAATCTGGGTTCATGAACTTACTCATATTTCTAATTAGCTAGACATCAGTATAGTTTGCTGAGTATAGAGTACAAAGTGGGAAGGCAGTAAAATTACATAACTTGGCAACCTTCAGGTTCACACTGACTTTACTCAGAGTTCAGTAAAGTCAAATTGATTGTAAATATGGCAGGGATGCCCAGCTGGAGGACCTGTGGAACTACGGGCCTGTCAACCTGACCTTGATGCCTCAAAGGTGATGGAACAGGTCATCTTGAATGCAATAACACAGCACATGTGAGACAAGACTGAACCCAGTCAGCATGGGTTCATGAAAGACAAGTCATACCTGACCATCCTCATCTCCTTCTATGACAAGGTGACCCACACTGCGGATGAGGGAAAGGCTTCTGACATAGTCTGCCTAGACTTCTGACATAGTCTACCTAGACTTCAACAAGTCCTTTGACATGGTCTCCCATAGTATTCTCCTGGAGAAGTTGGCAGCCCATGGCTCGGGGGCTTATTGTAAACCTTATTGTTCTCTACAGTTACCTGAAAGGAAGTTGTAGGGAGCTGGGGTTCGGCCTCTTCTCACAGGTAACTAGTGATAGGGCTAGAGGGAAGGGCCTCAAGTTGTGGGGAGGTTTAGGTTGGCAGGGCTCTAATATGTTCTTGTTTTAAGATCGAACTGCATTTCCTGACAATACTTGTATTTACCAAATGGATACTGCATATTATCTGAAAAATAGAAAAACAGACTTATATGCAGAGAGGAAAGAGGTCTCCATAATTCTTTGCATTGACATCTTCCAGGATGAAAGGCATTGTGTGCGGACAGATATTAAGCTGGTCATGGTGAATCAATGGATATAAAATGAAAGGCTAAGGACAATCAAAATGGCATTTGCAGCGTGAGCTTTGTGCCACAGCGCTGGGATACTCTTTGCACCATATCAGATTGCACATAAGAACCCAAAGCAGCACACTCTATTTTGATGCCTGGGAATCTGGCAGTGTAACACCTCAAGAATTGTTTTATTCCATTTTGGCACATCTTCTTCCACTTCCTTTATTGTTCAAGACAGTCCACACTTTGCCTGAGTCCTGCATCTTTCCATTAGAGTTTTAGACCTAAATCAAAATACTTACAATTTTAAAATAAATCTGTGAGATTAATGCCTTTATTCTTTGTGTACTTTAACGCCATCATCAATTATTGTTTGCACTTGTTGCCAATTAAGGCAGTTTGTGGAGGGTGTAGCAAAAGAATGAAAACAATCTGTTGATAAAATTTCCTACCTGGTTACTCTTTCAGTGTACTTTTATATAACAACCATGGCATTTGTGCATACTTTCCTAATCTTGTGGCTGTGTTGCTCAGGAAAAAAAAATAGACTGCATAGTACTTTTCTGCATAGTGAGCAAGAATGTAATGGAGAAAGAAATTGGGGTGGAAGGAAGAAATCACTAGCAAAGGTCAAATGGTTTCTTTTTGGACAGCTTTGCTGACAGGCAAAAGAAAAGGAGGAATTGAAGAATTTTGTTAGGAGGAGGAGGATGTCATCATTTATATTGTGTCTGTGCCATGCCATAGTGTCTAGAGATTTTGAGTAATAACCACTGAAGAAAGAAAAAGAACCAAGAAAAAAAAAATCAAAAATTCAAATTTCTGTCAGATTTGTGAGCCAGGCAAAATCCTTGTCCAGCTTCTCCCTTGAAAGTAACAGAGAAGTCAAATGCGACTGCAGAAATATGTATAATAAGTATCTCTAGAATCCTGTGATGGCAATCTTCCAGGGCTGCTTGTCTAGAACTCTTTTGCTGCTGCTGTTGAAAATGCAATGATATTCACCTCACAAGAAAGGGTTTCTCAAGTTCTTGAGCTGGTCAGATGTCACTGATAAAATTAAATACAACACTGCAAATTGTGTTTCATTAGTTCTAAAACCGTCTTACTGTCCTTTAACTATCTTTGAACTCTTCTGTGAGGATTCAAGGCCTTTCACAAGATCACATATGATACTCACACCTCACACATATACTGCAGTTAGCTTTGTCTTCCCACAAGTAATCAGTAATCATGCTTTTTTCACATCTTTTAAGAAAAGTAAAACAGAATTTGCATCCTCTGGGGAATATGAAGAATCCTAGGCTTAGAGACACTTTTGGGAAAGAGGCAAGAGAATGCCCAATCCAGTGAATGTGTAAATGTTGAGGATAGTGAAAGCAAATCAGATTCCTGGGCTAGATTTAGAGAAGTCACTAACTACACAGCACTTGCTCTAATAAAGTAGATTAAAGCAAGTCTCAGACCTCAGTTTGTCAATAAGCCACCTGGCAATTAAACATGTGGGAATGACAGAGAATAAGAAGAAAGTACAAAGAAGAATGTGAGACAGTCACATGTGGAGCTGCAAGGAAATCATCCTCAAAACAAATGGCACAACTTTCAGGATTTTGGTCTGTTCAAATTTGAACTGCCAAAGTTATTTTCTGCTTATTCTTTAGCATTTTATTTATTTATTTATTTGTGTTTGTATGTGGAGATTTTTCAATCTGCTTCACAATTTATGTTATTTAGTGTTTCCAGACATAAAGTTTTAAGTAGAATTAAGACAGAACAAAATAGGGATTTTGAGAATATAATCAGTGCGCAAAGTCAAACACTTCTGTTCTTTGAATATTTTGGTGAAAGTGCTGAAGTCTCTGACATATGTAAAACCATTGCTCAGCTGACACTTAGCCAGGTACATACCTACTCTTTTCTCAGTTCTTGCTCTTTCACTTTTAATATTAAATCTATAAACCACTTTATTTAATTTGGAAGCATCATTTTATATTACAAACAGGGAAATCTTGTATTATTATTATTATTATTTAATATAATTCTTGTCAGTATGTATGCATTAAAATATGCTTCTAATAAAACGTTAAGTAATTGTCACTAATAGCAGCCTTTCTGCTAGTTAAGATATGGAGTTTTAAATGATCTTTCTTTAAAAGCTTGTTTGTTTATTGTCCATATTCTCTCTGTGTGTATTATAACACTTATAGTGCATTATAACACTTATGCAAACACTCACAGAACGTCCTCTATTTGAAGCAGCGGTATCTTCAGATGATTCAATACTTCCCTCTAACACAAATAATTAAGCACACTATCAACTGCAACAGATCCACAGCCTTACTTCATTAAATCAAATAATTTGTTTAAAGCTATCCTTGTTTTGGTAGTCCAAGCAGTGCTAGAGGGGAAAAAGGTTTTAATGTTGTACCTTCGATCTTTCAATCTTCCCCTTGTCATCCAGCTTATCTTGCATTAGAAAAGAATGTTATTATTTATCTATTTTTATCACCTAGTACTTAATACCTGTTATTTTTGTTTGAGTTTTTTGTTTGTTTGTTTGTTTGTTTGTTTTTCTTTAATGTAGAATAATTTGTAACATTGTGAGTTTAGTATTGTAACATTGCATCCATTTCATTTTGGTGTGTCAAATTTTGCCAGATAGTTCTTGAATCATTTCTATTATGTTATGATGTATAAAGATCACAATAAGACGTATGATTTGTAAACAATAAGTTCTTCTTCTTATTATTTTATTTTATTTTATTTTATTTTATTTTCCAAAGCAGAATTTCATAGAAGGAAAGTATTTCAGAAGTGTAGATTGTGGAAGAGTGATAATATAAAACAATAAAAATATTTATGTATAAGAAATATATTCTAACTTAAAATTCAAGGTAGCACAGTTTTGTAAGGAATACAAGGGTGATGCATTTTTCATTATGCAAAGGAAAGGATTTTCTAGTAAATAATGCCTGCCAGATGTTATACTCATTATTATATACAGACCACAGCACTACTTGCATAACTAGTTTGCTATTTCATTATTAACTCTTTTATTCATCCTCTAGAGCACCAATTAAAATGTGGTCCTTCAGCATGCATATGAACCATAATCACAACATATTTTATCACTGTGTTGGGGCTGTGCAGCAGTTTGGAAGTTAAGCCCTAGTGTAATCTCTAGTGGGTAGGGTATATCTAAAGTGGGTAGGGTATCCTTTAAAACAATGTAACATTAATTAAGATATATTTGATATTTGAAAAAAAATGGAGAAAGTGAGATGGATTTTTTTTTTTTTTTGTAAACAAAAAGCAAATCTGATTATAATTCACTTAGTGATGTACCTGACTTATTACAGTTTATTAGCTGATAATTAGTCCTATCTTAAGTAAGATATTTTTTAACACACATAAAAGTCTAAGAAAGCTCCATGTTAACTTGCTGATGACAAATCCATAACAATTTTACAAATAAGAACTATTTAATTTAAAATTAATGTTTTGAAAAATTAGAGATCTAAGGTCCTGGGAGTGATAGTGGACAGTCGGCTGAATATGAGCCAGCAGTGTG
>NW_023306688.1:0-1099 GCF_011077185.1 Oxyura jamaicensis
CCGGAGCAGCCAGGTGACAAGCTGCTCACCTATGCAGCGACCAAAATCTTTTCGCACATCTCGTAGCTCACGCTGGTATAGGTTTCGGGTAACTACTGTTGATTTTTCAACATCCCCATCTTCATCCTCCTGCACCTCTGATGGCCCAGCCTCATCTTCTCCATACCTACACCTAGCAGAAGACTCTCTGCGTTCTAAACGACCTGAGTCTCTATACCATTTTTTCACCTTGTCTACAGGGGCCACTTGTACTGCTACAGCTTGTTTCTCTGACTCAGCCACAGGGTCTGCCACAGGGGTTAGAACACCCTCTGCAGGGGCAACTTGCACTGCTACAGCTCGTTTCTCTGGCCCAGCCACAGGCTCTGCCACAGGGGTTGGAACACCCTCTGCAGGGGCAACTTGCACTGCTACGGCTCGTTTCTCTGGCCCAGCCACAGGAGCTGGAGCGGCTGCAGGACCTGGAGCTGGAGCTGCAGGAGCAGGAGCTGGAGCTGCAGGAGCAGGAGCTGGAGCTGCAGGAGCTGGAGCGGCTGCAGGAGCAGGAGCTGGAGCAGCTGCAGGAGCAGAAGATGGAGCGGCTGCAGGAGCGGCTGCAGGAGCAGGAGCGGCTGCAGGAGCAGGAGCGGCTGCAGGAGCAGGAGCAGGAGCGGCTGCAGGAGCAGGAGCTGGAGCGGCTGCAGGAGCTGGAGCTGGAGCGGCTGCAGGAGCAGGAGCTGGAGCGGCTGCAGGAGCAGGAGCTGGAGCAGCTGCAGGAGCTGTCACTCGGTCCATAGTAGCATCAATTGCAGCTCGATAGGCATAGGCCAGGCCCCAACATGCTACAGTGAGTTGTGTCACTTTGGAACTGCCAGAGTCATGACACTTTTTCCAAGCATTCTACCAGTTTTTTAGGATTTTGCAGTTGTTCAGGGGTGAATCTCCAAAACATCGGAGGTGCCCACTGCTCTAGCCACCTGCCCATATCCTCCCACACCCCCTGCCACTCACAATTATCCCTCCTCAGGACAGATCTCTGCATGAGATTCCTAAGTAGTTGTTTAACCTTAAATAAAACCTGAAGCGCATTCAAGAGACATAACAACAAGAACATGCTGGT
>NW_023306689.1:0-4933 GCF_011077185.1 Oxyura jamaicensis
TGAGGAGGGGGAGTGAGAGAGCGGTTGTGGTGTTCAACTGCCTAGCATGGTAAAACCACCACACTGTTGTGGGGAGATGATAATTCCTCTAGTTTGCTCAGGTTAGTTTAACTCAGGAATTTGAAAGCGCTATGTTGGGAAAGCAAGCACACACAGAAAACAGCAGCTCAGAATGTCATCTATTTGAAGATACTGTATATTCAAAGAAAATGCATATATTTGCAAATAAGCTTTCAATGAATCATAGGAGCAAGACTACTTTATATTCCTGTCCCTCTGACATTAATAATATGTATTCACTTTCTCATTGCATCACCATTCTAAACCTAGCTAGAGCTGGGGGAAGAAGTTACTAGAACACAGAAATCTATAGTAATTCACACATTTTAAGAATGAAACTCTACATTTCCTATTTCCATTAACCTCTTTGAAAAAAGAAGACAATGTTTTTAGCTATACAAATAAGTACTTGGAAAATTTTCGGTAGTATTTTGTATTCGTAGAATAACTGCTATATATATATATACGTGCACATATACACACCTGCTTTGAAATTCATAAAGGTGACTAATGTGGTGATGCATTCAGTAGTACCTATCCCATAATTTGTTCTGGACTGTAGATTTCTAAAAAAAACAAGGAAACTGTTCCAAGTTTTCACCAAGAGATACTTCTTGGAGGTTTAAATACTTGCAAAATCTTAATTAAATTAATGCAATTAATTACATGTAAATTTAACTAATGGACCTTATCAACAATCAAACAAAACAGATGTCCTGATTTTTCTTTAAACTACTGTGGTGGCTTTACCCCGCTGGACAGCTAAACTCCGCTACAACTGCTCTTTCACTCCCCCTACTCAAAGAAAAGGGGGAGAAAATACAATGGAAAGAGCTTAAAGGTTGAGATAAGGACAGGGAAATCATTCAACAATTATCATCAAGCAAAACAGACTCAGCATAGGGAGATTAATATGATTTATTGCATATCACTAGCAGACTAGAACAGTGAGAAACTAAAAGCAAAATAAAAACACCTTCCCCCTCATCCACCCTCTTCTATGTCCTCCCCCCAAGCTGCACAGGGGAAGGCGGGTTGCAGTCAGTCCATAACATTTGATCTCCGCTGCTCCTTCAGGGTCACTCTCTTTCCCTGCTCCAACATGGGGTCCCTCCCACAGGATGCAGCCCTTCCCAAACTGATCCTGCGTGGACTTACCACAGACAGCAGCTCTTCAAGAACTATTCCAATATGGGTCCGTACCACAGGGTCCATCCTTCAGGAGGAAACTGCTCCAACATGGGTCCCTCATGGATGGCAACTCCCACCAGATCACCTGCTCCTGTGTCCGCTCCTCTCCACAGCCTACAGGTTTGGCATGGAATCTGCTCCTGCGTGGTCTCCTCCACGGGCTGCAGCATGGAAATCTGCTATACCATGGGCTGCAGGGGGACAGCCTGCTCCACCATGGTCCTCTCTATGGGCCACAGGGGAACTTCTGCTCTGGCATCTGGAACACCTCCTGCCCTCCTTCTTCACTGACCTTGGTGTCTGCAGGGCTGTTTCTCACTCCTATCTCTCCCAGGTGCTGTTGCCCACCACTTTTTTCACTTTCTTAAATATGCTCTCACAGAGGCACAAATAGCATTATTTATTGGCTTGGCCCTGGCCAGTGATGGGTCCCTTTTAGAGCCAGCTGGAGCTGGCTCTCACATAACATAGGACAGCCTCTTGACTCTTCTCACAGTGGCTACCCCTGCAGGCCTCCCACTACCAAGTCCTTGCAATGTAAATGTAATACAACTACCAAAATCCTTATTCCTGGTTCTGCCATAAATTTGCTTAGATAACAACACAGAATCTCTTTTTAGTGTTCTTTAAGTTGCATATGAAAAGTAGCATACGTTGTGGCAAATACCATCCAAGAAGTCTGTGTGATTAAGCAGGTTTTTTTTCTTTGTTTGTTTTATAACCTTCTCTAGCCCCTCCTCAAAAAGGAGCTGCAGTGCTTTAGTTGCAAAATGAAAAATGCCAAACGTATTAAATTAGAAAGTCTCTTTAATGCAACTGTATTGTATAATGCATAACTAGAATTTCAGATCACATACTTTTTGATCAGTAAGTAATAATAATTGTTAAAGTCAGTTGGGATCTAAAACTAACAGGACTGGGCTCTTAAATGCTATTAAAGCCAACTTGCTCTGGCTCAACTTCCTTAATATGTTTGAATTAATGTAGTTACACTCCCATTACAATTTGAAAACTCACATTTTAATTGAAATTTAAATTAAAAAATAGGACATTAGGTACATCATTCATGCTAACAAATGTACATAGTGGTGACTCAAGAACAGAAAAACAGTACCACCATGTTTCAAAATCTAGCCTAGCTGGAATGCCACAGCCTCTTTTTCTGTACAAAGTGGCTGTGGTGTATACATTGCTGCCATGCTCTGCTTTTCTTGGGCTCTGTCCTTTTCTTGTGGTAGGCACCAGTGCCCATTGCTTTCAAGGTAGTTATGAACTCTTCTCTGTTTACCGCTAGGAAGTGAGATACTCTGATGTGGGATAACAACACAAAACTGAAATGATTTGACTGAAATTTATTGAAGTAGATAGAAAGGTGATATAGGTAAACAAGAAATAACTCAGTAGCAATGTTTTTTACAGTGCCATATTAGAAATAAAGCACATTAAGAAACCTTGTTGAGACTTTTCAACTTTTAGACTGTGTATTGCTAGAGATATATACAGTTTCACATCATGTTATTGCACATATCACACAAGTTTGCATGTGTGTATTTTTATATATATATATAAAACTATGCTACTTTTTTTTAAAGGTCTATAGCACTTTGCAGACTATAAGTTTACAAATGCAATCAAACCACAGATGTTTGAAGAATTCTTCAATACCACAAAAAAACAAGCAAACAAAAAACAACAGTTAAAGTGAACTAAGACTCCACATCAAAATCTTCTAGATGTTATGCAGTGCATTTACATTAAGAAGCAGTTAGGCACTGCAGCCCCCCCTCATAAAAATAAGTTAGCTTTAAGCTGATTTTTTTTTTTAATATATATATTTTTGAAAACTAACAATGAGGTGAATGTCAGGAATAACTGAAAACAGCTATCAAATTTCATGAGTGCACCCTACATCGGAAAACCTTATCCAGGAAAAACAAACAAACAAACAACACAATTATAATATATAGGAGTTGGACTTGATCCTTATGGGTCCCTTCCAACTCGGGATATTCTATGATTCTATATGCCATCTTATCACTTGCTAGAAAAACAGAACCCTGAGGAAAAAAAAAAACACAACATAAAAAAAAAAAAAAAAACACAACTTTTTTTCTGTATTTCTTCCCAGCCTGTCTTATATCTGTGTTGTGTGATGAACGTGGATATTCTTGCAAATTAGTTCATAGAATCACGGAATGCTTTGGGTTGGAAGTGACCTTAAAGATTATCTAGTTCCAACCCTCCTGCCATGGGCAGGGATACCTCCCACTAGACCAGGATGCTCAAAGCCCCATCCAGCCTGGCCTTGAACGCCTCCAGGGATGGGGCATACAAAACTTACCCGGGCAACCTGTTCCAGTGCCTCACCACCATCACAGTGAAGAATTTCTTCCTAATATCTAAACTAAATGTCCCCTCTTTTACTTTAAAGCCATTACTCCTTGTCCTATCACTAAAATCCCTGATAAAGAATTTCCTCCCCAGCTTTCCTGTAGGCTCCCTTTAGGTATTGGAAGGCTGCTATAATGTCCCATTGGAGCCTTCTCTTCTCCAGGCTGAACAACCCCAGCTCCCTCAGCCTGTCTTCATAGGAAAAGTGCTCCAGCCCTCTAATCATCCTCGTGGCCCTCCTCTGGACTCATTCTTATAGGTCTATGTCCTTCTTGTGCTGGGGGCCCCAGAGCTGAACACAGTACTCCAAGTGAGGTCTCATGAGAGCAGAGAGAGAGAATCACCTTTCTTGAGTTGCTGGCCACACTTTTTATGCAGCCCAGGATACGGTTGGCTTTCTAGGCTGCAAGCACATATTGGCTGCTTATGTTGAGCTTCTCATCAATCAACACCTCCAGGTCCTTCTCCTCAGAGCTAGTCTCAAGCCATTCTCCACCCAGTCTGTATTTGTGCTTGGGATTGCCCTGACCCAAATGCAGGTCCTTACACTTGGCCTTGTTGAACCTCATGAATTTTGCACAGGCCCACCTCAAGCTTGTGTAGGTCCCTTTGGGTTGTATCCCTTCCTTCTGTTGTGTCAATTGCACCACTCAGCTTAGTGTCATCTACAAACATGCTGAGGGTACACTCGACCCCACTGTCCATGTCACCGACAAAGATGTTAAACAGTGCCAGTCCCAATACTGACCACTCAGGAACACCATTCATTGCTGATCTCCACTTGGACATTGTGCCGTTGACTGCAACTCTTTGAGTGTGACCATCCAGCCAATTCCTTACCCACTAAGTCGTCCATCCATCAAATCCATGTCTCTTCAATTTGGAGACAAGGATGTCATGCAGGACACTGTCGAACTCTTCTCACAAGTCCAGGTAGATGATGTAAGTTGCTCTTCCCCTACCCACCAATGCTGTAACCCCATCGCAGAAGGCCACCAGATTTGTCAGGCATGATATGCCCTTCACAGAATCACAGAATAGTCTAGGTTGGAAGAGACCTCCAAGATCACCGAGTCCAACCTCCTACCTAACGCTAACAAATCTTCCACTAAACCATATCCCTAAGCTCTACATCTAAACGTCTTTTAAAGACCTCCAGGGATGGTGACTCAACCACTTCCCTGGGCACCCTATTCCAGTGACTAACAACCCGTTCAGTAAAGAAGTTCTTCCTAATATCCAAACTAAACCTCCCCTGGTGCAACTTTAGCCCATTCCCCCTCGTCCTGTC
>NW_023306690.1:0-2575 GCF_011077185.1 Oxyura jamaicensis
CAGGGCAGCTGACCTAAACCAACCAAAGGGATATTCCATACCATATGATGTCACACTCAGCAATAAAAGGTGGAAAAAGGAAGAAGAGGGGAGGGGTGGGCTCTCATTGCGAAAACGTCTGTCCTCCTCCCGAACACCGGCTACGTGTGTTGAGGCCCTGCTTCAAGGACGTGGTCAAGCATCGCTCATTTGTGGGAAGTAGAGAGTAATTTCTTTCCTCTGCACTTCCACATAGCCTTTACTTGTTCTGTTTAGTTATTCCCTTTCCCCCTCCCTCTTCCCCTTTCCCTTTTTTCCCTTTAGTTGAATTGTTTAATTAATAATAATATTTCCTTAATTATATATATATATATATTTTTTTCCCCCTCTTTAATTAAATCATCCTTATCTCAACCCGTGAGCTGTTCTTTCCTTTACTTCTTCCCCTCCTCATCTGAGGAGGGGGAGTGAGAGAGCGGTTGTGGTGTTCAACTGCCTAGCACGGTAAAACCACCACAGCCCTTATGAGATATTATATGGGAAACCTTATGAATCCCCTGAACCGAATCCGAATATGCATGTTACTGGTAAACAGGATGTATATAACTATGCTTTATCCCTTGGCAAGACTCTAGCCCGGCTACGCAGCATCCTGGTGTGGAATCGACCTTTGGGTTTGGAAAACCCGGTACACGACATACAGCCGGGGGACAAAGTCTACATTAAAAATTGGAATGAAGAACCTTTGAAGGAACGATGGGATGGACCGTATCAAGTACTACTGGTGACCTTTACTGCTGTTAAGGTAGAAGGGGTGGACGCTTGGATACATTATACTCGAGTGAAGCGAGTACCGAGACTTTGGGAAGCACAATCACTGGGCCCAACGAAGATAAAATTCCGAAGTATCTAATATGGCAGGATATTGGTACCAAGTCTTGGTAGTGTTTTGGGTCTGGTGGGTATTAGTGTTTTGGGCTTGGTGGCTATCATTGTATTATAGTAAAACGGAGGCGACCTTTTTAGAGATACCACAGAAGAATGGGAATAGAACTCAATATGTTGGGAACAATGCCACTCTAATCTGCACATTCAGAGACGACTAGCCTGTAGACTTGTTAAAAGTCCGGGTTGTGTGGGAAAGGGTCAGGGACCCCCTTCAGAATCCTGATATGATCTATGACAATAAGTACGGATATGATGGATTATGGGAACACTGGAGAAAGAAACGATGGGTAGAAGGGAATATAAAGTTACACCTCCAGAACTTGACCCTTGAGGACCAAGGATGCTTGGTGAAAATTAATGAGAGTTCAGATTATGGGCAGTGGAACATAACCGTAGAAGGAAAAGAGGGTTATGGAATTAAACCTGGTCATCGAAATTATCTAACCCCTTTGGGAAGGGACTTGCTTATCCATTGCAAGTTACAAAGTAGTAGTAAGACCAATACTAGTTGGGCAAAAGATAATGACCCGGTGAAAGAGGATGAAAAGCATAAAACAGAAGTGAGGCTAGGAGGTTTAATGACCTTAACAATTAAAGAAGTTACCAGGGGAGACTTAGAAGGCTACCAATGTTCATATGATAATGAAACTGTGGTAGGATTCAGTAAGATTAAGGTTTCCAAAACAAGGAAGAAAAGGTCGATCCGACCTATAACATCAGGAACACAGTGGGCAATAAGGGATCGAGAAGAAAATTTAATGATGGGATTAATTAGAGATTTTGCAAAAATGCAGAACGTAAGTCGAGTAACCGCTTGTTTACCTATAATTAAATCAGCAGGCGACCCTATACCCTGGGGCATAATTACATCACCGCTACCCCAGATCGAGGGAAATAAAGCAATCCAATGCGAAGCAGAAAAAGTGGTGGAGATAGAAAAGTTGGAGGGGTATTATAGGGAGAAAGTAGTTGCCTATCATTCTCAGTGTGAAAAAAAGAGAAATTACCAATTTACGGATCTAGGGAACACCATGAGTAGACGGTTAGGATGGTGTGAATATGATGAACAATGTACACGACAAAAGGAAAAGATTATATGGAAGTGCAAAGAGGAAAATGATTCAGGGGAGTTAGAAGGTTGGGATTCGGCGTGGGCAATGAGTATATTGCAGAAATACCAATACGGAGGGGATACTCCTTGGTGTATGCGATGGGTAGGGAAAATGAACGATAGCCAGAGCTTACTATATAGGACGGATCAGAGGGAAACTAGCAGTCGGGAGCGAGTAAGAGCGGTCCCGTGGTGGAATTGCATACAAATACTCGATTGTGACACAGATTTAAAGACAATACCTCTGCTTCCGGTAAAGATAGCCTTAGCTACCGGATGTGTGTGCAGAGGATTACAAGTCAACGGAAACATAACCAACCAGAAAAGTGGGAAGAGGATTTTGGTGAATTGTAAATATTCGACTATACGAAGCATGGGACATTTTGTATGGGCCGCCAGTGATGGAACTTGGACAACCCGTTTAAGCTTGGATGGCCCAGTAAGAGAAATAACTTTAGGATTACCCACCCTATGCCCACTTTGGAAACAATCTCCTTTTATGGGAAAACCAAGGTCAAAAAGAGAAATAAGCCAGGA
>NW_023306691.1:0-6443 GCF_011077185.1 Oxyura jamaicensis
ACCTTGTGGTTTTATTTACGGTTGAGCGGTTGTGGACGGAGAGCGGTTGTGGTGTTCAACTGCCTAGCACGGTAAAACCACCACAGTCCTTTTTGGCGCCCAACGTGGGGCTCGAAGGGTTGAGATAACAATAGAATTGATTAAAACTCTTACAGCTAACACACTTACTTGCTAGTCACCACGTTCAGTGTCCTGTTAATATTGGCTTGTTTGATCATGTGTCATGCAATCTTAGTCATATTCTCCTTTCTCCTCTATATCCGATCCGAGAATGTGCTACAATCTGTGTTCGTTTTTTTAAACTCGCTGTGCTGCCAAGCACTGGCCTTGAGTTTAATCTGGCATTCAGGCTCTGCACTGTTATCATTTGGGTCTCATGGAAACTATCTTTTAGAGAATATTCAGAATTACCCTGCCTTCCTTTCCTCATCTGGAAGTCAGTTTATGAATAATATCAGGAATGGTACCTTCTCCTTCTTTCAGAATGGGCTAATTACAACAGTTTTTGAGTATTTTGAATATCCATGTGTAACCCATATATTGCTATTTCTAATTCTGCATAACGGGTCTCCTCTTCTCTCTAAGATTAGTTGATTATTTAGAAAGCTTACCCAGCAATCTGTCCTGAAACAGCCTTGTGGCAGGTGGCAAGGTGTGTGGGAGGATATAGGCAAGTACCTGTCACGGGTGTCTCCCCCAATAGTTTTGAACTTCACTCCTGAACAAGTGCAAAATCCTAAAAACATGATAGAATGTTTGAGAGTTGTATGCCCTGACCCTGACAATGCCGGAGAACGACAGCTTGCGGCATTGTGCTGGGTCCTGGCTTACTCCTACCAAACACTGTTTAACATCATCCAGCACCTTGAAGAGAGGGAGAAAGTCTCTGAATCTGATGACTAGATAACACATGCTGTGGCTGACCCAGAGGACCAACCGACTATGGTATCAGTCGCCCCCATATTCAAGTCAAAAAAATGGAAATGGAAGTCAGCTCGTTTAGTAAGGGAAGAAGCGTCTCCTAAGAAGGAAGGAGAAGGGGAAGAGGCAGGCACCTCTAAAGCAGTGCCATCACGAAAACAGCAGGAAGATGAGATGGAAATCATAAAGGAATCAGAAACCACTCGATCCCTATCCCTGAGCGAGTTGCGAGAAATACGAAAGGATTATGGTCGACACCCAGGTGAACACATCCTCACCTGGCTGCTTCGATGCTGGGACACAGGGGCCAATAGCCAACAATTAGAAGGCAATGAAGCCAAGCAGTTGGGATCCCTTTCTAGAGAAATGGTAATTGATAAAGGAATTGGGAGAGGGACACAGGTTCTCAGCCTCTGGAGGCGACTCCTGGCAGCTGTGAAAAAAAGGTACCCCCATAAGGAAGACATTGTATATCAAGTAGGCAAGTGGGCCACTGTGGATAAAGGTCTCCAGCAACTGAGGGAATTAGCGGTGCTGGAGATGATTTATAGTGATTTGGACAATGCCCAGACACCTAAAGATCCCGATGAAGTCCAGTGCACAACAACCTAGTGGCGGAAGTTTGTACGGGCTGCACCATCATCACATGCCAGTACACTGGCAATATTTAATTGGGATGAGGGCATGGGACCAACAGTGTATGATCTGTCCTGTCAGCTTAAAAAATATGAAGACAATCTCTCTGCTCCACTACGGGCCTGTGTCTCAGCTGTGGAGAAACTGTCCGAAAGACTTGACCACCTCGCAGAACGAGCATATTCCCTCCCATCCAGACAGAGTGATATTTCAGCCACTAAGAATCAGTATTTTCCTGCTCGAGAGAGAGAGTACCCAAGACGCACACCACGTGGCACCTTGTGGTTTTATCTGCGTGACTATGGGGAAGATATGAGGAAATGGGATGGTCTACCTACTTCAACCCTAGCTGCTCGGGTACGTGAAGTGAAAGGAAATACAGCAGCAAGAAGAGGGGCCTCTAAGAAAAACACCACTCCAGTTTCTGTTGGGCAGTTCTCCAGAGGCAGTAGAAGAGCTGATGTTATTTTTGACCCCGATGAACGGACCTCTGTTTCTCATTTGCAAGAATTAAGTGGCAGATGCTCCAACCAGGACTAGAGGGGCCCTTCCTCTGGCCAGGTAGAGGAGTGGGATAACCCGATTTATTGGACTGTGTGGATCTGATGGCCTGGCACATTGGAACCACAAGAATACAAAGCTCTAGTGGACACTGGCACTCAATATACTTTAATGCCATCAGGCTACCAAGGGACAGAACCCATCTGTATCTCTGGAGTGACAGGGGGATCCCAGCAGCTAACTGTATTGGAAGCTGAAGTGAGTCTAACTGGGAATGAGTGGCAAAAGCATCCCATTGTGACTGGCCCAGAGGCTCCATGCATCCTTGGCATAGACTACCTCAAGAGAGGGTACTTCAAAGATCCAAAAGAGTACCGGTGGGCTTTTGGCATAGCTGCTTTAAGTACAGAGAAGATTAGGCAGCTGTCTACCCTACCTGGCCTTTCAGAAGACCGCTCCGTTGTAGGATTGCTTAAGGTTGAAGAACAGCAGGTACCAATCGCTACCACAGCGGTGCACCGATGGCAATATCGCACCAACCGAGACTCCCTAATTCCCATCCATGAGTTGATTCATCGGCTGGAGAGTCAAGGAGTGATCAGCAAGACTCGTTCACCTTTTAATAGTCCTATATGGCCAGTGCGAAAGTCTAATGGCGAGTGGAGGCTAACGGTGGACTATCGCGGCCTGAACGAAGTCACGCCACCTTTGAGTGCTGCAGTGCCAGACATGCTAGAACTTCAGTACAAACTAGAGTCAAAGGCAGCCAAGTGGTACGCCACAATTGATATCGCTAATGCATTTTTCTCCATCCCTCTGGAAGCAGCATGCAGGTCGCAGTTTGCTTTCACTTGGAGGGGTATCCAATACACCTGGAATCGGCTGCCCCAGGGGTGGAAACACAGCCCTACCATTTGCCATGGACTGATCCAGTCTGCACTGGAACAAGGGGGAGCTCCTGAACACCTGCAGTACATTGATGACATCCTTGTGTGGGGCAACACAGCAGAAGAAGTTTTTGAGAAAGGGAAAAAAGTAATCCAAATTCTCCTGAAAGCTGGTTTTGCCATTAAACAGAGTAAGGTCAAGGGACCTGCACAGGAAATCCAGTTCCTGGGAGTAAAATGGCAGGATGGACGTCGCTATATTCCGATCGATGTGATCAACAAAATAATGGCAATGTCTCCGCCAAATAAGAAGGAAACACAAGCTTTTCTAGGCCTTGTGGGATTCTGGAGAATGCATGTTCCAGGCTATAGTCAACTTGTGAGTCCTCTATATGGAATGACTCGAAAGAGAAACTATTTCGAGTGGGGCCCCGAGCAACAACAGGCCTTTGAACAAATCAGACAAGAAATAGCTCGTGCAGTAGCCCTTGGGCCTGTCCGTACCAGACCAGCGGTGCAAAACATACTTTACACTGCAGCTGGGGAGCATGGCCTCACCTGGAGCCTCTGGCAGAAGACCCCAGGAGAAACTCGAGGTCGACCTCTGGGTTTCTGGAGTCGGGGCTATCGAGGATCAGAAGCCAATTACACCCCAATTGAAAAAGAGATACTAACAGCATATGAGGGTGTTCGAGCTGCTTCAGAAGTTGTGGGTACAGAAGCACAGCTCCTCTTGGCACCACGGCTACCTGTGCTACATTGGATGTTCAAAGGAAAAATCCCCACTACACATCATGCGACTGACGCTACGTGGAGTAAGTGGATAGCGTTAATTACACAGCGGGCTCGAATGGGGAAACCTAATCGCCCAGGAATCCTGGAAGAGATCATGGACTGGCCAGAAGGCAGAGATTTCGGAGTGCCAACAGAAGAGGTAACTTGTGCTGGAGAGGCACCACCATACAGCGAGTTGCCAGAAGACAGAAAGCAGTATGTGTTGTTCACTGACAGATCCTGCCGTGTGGTAGGGAGCCATCGGAAATGGAAAGCTGCTGTGTGGAGTCCCACACAACAAGTTGTGGAGGCCACAGATCGGGAAGGTGAGTCAAGTCAGTTTGCAGAAGTGAAAGCCATACAACTAGCCCTAGAGATTGCTGAAAGAGAAAAATGGCCAGTACTGTATCTCTACACTGAGTCATGGATGGTGGCAAATGCTCTATGGGGATGGCTGCGGCAATGGAAACAGAACAACTGGCAGTGCAGAGGTAAACCCATCTGGGCTGCTACCCTGTGGCAAGATATTGCTGCCCGAGTAGAAAACCTGTCTGTAAAGTTACGTCATCTAGATGCCCACATGCCTAAGAATCGTGCCACCGAAGAACATCAGAACAACAAAGAGGTGGATCGAGCTTCAAAAATTGAAGTGGCTCAGGTGGACCTGGACTGGGGACGTAAGGGTGAGCTGTTTGTAGCTCGATGGGCCCATGACACATCAGGGCATCTAGGGAGGGATGCCACATACAGATGGGCTCCTGATCAAGGGGTGGGCCTGACCATTGAGGCCATCATGCAGGTTACCCATGAGTGTGAGACATGTGCTGCAATCAAACAAGCCAGGAGGGTAAAGTCTCCCTTGAACAGGGGGAGATGGCTTGGATTTCGATATGGTGAGGCCTGGCAGACTGACTACATCGGACCACTCCCACAAACCCGCCAAGGCAAACGTTACATACTAACCATGGTAGAAGCAACAACTGGGTGACTGGAAACATTCCCAGTAAACCATGCCACCGCCCGAAACACTATCTTGGGCCTGGAAAGACAAGTGCTGTGGCGACATGGTACACCAGAGAGAATTGAATCCGACAATGGGAGTCACTTTCGAAACAATTTGGTCACTTCCTGGGCCAAGAGGCATGGCACTGAGCGGGTGTATCACATCCCTTATCACCCACAAGCTTCTGGGAAGGTTGAGAGATACAATGGACTGTTAAAAACTATGTTACGAGCATTGGGTGCTGGGACGTGGAAACACTGGGACATAAATCTACCAGAGGCTACTTGGCTAGTTAACAACAGAGGGTCTGACAGCCATCCTGGTCCTGCTGAAACAAAGCCCCTGCACATTGTGGGAGAAGCTAAAGTCCCCATAGTGCACGTAGGGAAGTGGATGGGGAAGGTGGTGTGGGTTGCTCCTGCCATGGAAAAAGGCAAACCCACTCGCGGGATTGTCTTTGCCCAAGGACCAGGGTATACCTGGTAGGCAATACAGAAGGATGGGGATATCAGGTGCGTGCCTCAAGGAGATTTAACCTTGAGAGAAAAATAATCTGTAATCGAAGTTATGTGTTGTAGGAGGACACTGCAGAACCAAGGACAGGTCAACTTCGCAAGGAACCGGGCAAGTGCAGCAGTGATGTGAGCGAAGCTGGTGCTGGCATCAAGAAAACCAAGTCCGCCTGCCCTGAGTGACCACTTTGACAGATGAAGCTGAAACCATCAACAGCTTTCATGAACATTTTGGGGAGAAGCCTATGGAATGAAAAGAAGTACAGATGTATAAATACTTTAATGGACAGAGAACAACGGTGATGAGAATATCTATATACTAAAGTATGTGGACCCGAGTGTGACACAAATGTTATGGATTAAGAGGTGGAGGTTGTGCTGGGTCTGTCTGGGATGGAGTCACCTTTCCCTGCAGCAGCCCACACAGTGCTGTGCTCTGCACTTGTAGCTGGAACAGCACTGGTATCACTTCAGTGTTGAGACTATTGCTGCATAGTGCTGGCACTGCATCAGAACTCCCTCCAAGCCCCCAAGAGCCAGCAGGCTGGGGGTGGGCAAGTGATGGGGAGGGGACATTGCCAGGACAGGTGGCCTAAAATGACCAAAGGGATATTCCATAACACCTAATGTCATACTCAGCAATAAAAAGGGGGGCTCTCGTGCAGGAGGGTGGTCCTCCTGAACAACTGTTACGCATTTTTAGGCCCTGCTACCCAGGACATGGCCAAACATCGCTCATTGATAGGAAGTAGAGAATAACTTGTTTTTCCCTTTCTCTCTGTGCTCTGTTGTTTCTTTTGCTTCTTTTTCTCCCCATTCCCCTTCCCTTTAATTAAATCATTCTCATCTCAAAGTTCAAGCTCTTTGTGTTATCCCCCTCTTAGAGGAGGGGGAGAATAAGAGAGCAGTTGTGGTGGAGCTTGGCTGCCCACTTGAGTAAAACTGTAAAACTACCACAGTGACATACAGTATTACATAATAATTAACATAATACAATTCAACTCATGGGCTATTCTCACCCAGTATTAAATCCCCTTGAGGTACTATGGTGGTTTTACCATGCAAGGCAGGTAAACACCACAACCGCTCTCTCACTCCCCCTCCTCAGATGAGGAGGGGAAGAAGTAAAGGAAAGAACAACTCACCGGCTGAGAGAAGGATGATTTAATTAAAGAAAAAAAATTATTAAGGAAATATTATTATTAATTA
>NW_023306692.1:0-3159 GCF_011077185.1 Oxyura jamaicensis
TCCTTGTGGACCCACTCATTTTAATGCTGTAAAATCGTGGGTCAGATGATTCAAAGCCTTAATGCAATGTACTCAAGTAGGGGAAAGGTGAATTGGTATCATTTATTTTAAAAAGTCATATGGTGGATTTGGATTTGTTTGTTTGTTTCTAAGTTTGTACTAATATAAAAATCATGAGCACGCTTGTTGAAAAGTGAAAGTTATTCTTATGTAAGTGCATTTACTCTATTTTTGAACAAACAGAAGTATCAAATACTTGTTTAAATATTAAGTTGGTGTTTTGAGCCTGCAAAATTTAATATTGGCTCTAAAACTCTGCTTTCATAAGTACCATTTATTATACCACTATATTTCTGATGTTTGCATAATCATAAAAGGACCTCAAAACTTGAATACCCAGACTGAAATAAAAGCTGAGAGCCTTGAATATGTCAGTGTGCTATATAGTGGCCTTTGAGGACTGTCATGATAACCCTTTTACATTACATTACAAAGTTAATGTTTTAGTCCTAAACTTTCAGGACCTCTTAGTACAGAAGAAAGCTTTATACAATTACTGATGTGAATTTCTCGAAAAATGTATATTTTTGTGTCCAGTTGTATTATTCAAGTGTTCCTTTGTATCAATTTATGTATGCTTCTGTTGTGGTTTAACCCAGCCGGCAGCTAAACACACAGCCGTTCACTCATCCTCCCCCCTCTATGGGATAGGGGAGAGAAACGAGAAAAACTGAAGCCTGCGGGTTGAGATAGAGACAGTTTATTGGGACAGAAAATAATAATAATGATGTGTATGGAGCGGGTGGTGCATGGTGCACTTGCTTGCTATCCGCTGACCGATGCCCAGCCTGTCCCCAGGTGGCTGGCCCCCCCACCCCGGCTAGCCACCCCTATGCATTGTTTAGCATGACATCAGATGGTATGGAATACCCCTTTGGCCAGTTTGGGTCAGCTGTCCTGGGTCTGTCCCCTCCCAGCTCCTGCTGCACCCCCAGCCTGCCTGCTGGCAGGACAGAGTGAGGAGCTGAAAAGTCCTTGGCTTAGTGTAAGCACTGCTCTGCAGCAATTAAAACATCAGTGTGTTATCAACATTAGTCTCATTCTAAATTCAAAACATAGCACTCTACCAGCTACTGGGAGGAAAATTAATTCTATCCTAACTAAACCAGGACAGCTTCTAAAACAAAGAAGGAAGAGTAGGGGTGTGAAACCTAGGAAAAGATAGATAAAGTATGCTATGTTTTTTAATTTTTTTTGATCGATGGACGGAAGGTCCTTGCATCTGTCCGTGCAGGAGAAAAAGCGACAAACAGATCTAGAAGACAGATCTGGGAGAAACTCAGTTAAAGGAAGAGCACAAGTCATGGAAAAATAAATAAATAAATAAAAATAAAAAATTACAGCACCAATTACTGGGAAGGGCCCTACACTCTAATAACTTGGGGGCCGAGGTTGTGCTTGTGTTTTAACAGAAGCCGGTCCTAGATGGGCGTCGGCACCATGAGTTTGTCCGGTTGTCTCATCATCTGCCTTAACATGATCACAGCACCCTCCTCTGCGGCTTGGACTCCAGCTCAAACAAAAAACAACGTCTGGGAGTGTCCGGCTGGCATATGCAGGACCCACAGACAAGGACTCCAGGAGCTGGAGGGGCAGCCAAAACCCCCCCCTGCCTGTGCAGCACTCAGTACCTGCCTTTCCCAGGGATGTGGTTACAAAGTTTGTTAAAGATAGAATTAGTATGCCTGGTAGTTTTTCTCTGTGTTTTAGTTTGTGTTAATCATGCTTTCTTAATTTGTGTTAATCATGCTTTTTTATGTTAAAGAAGGGGGAGATGTGGGAGTGTGGCCATGGGGGTCGACAAGCCCCACGGCTGGTGATATCATCAGGAATGTAAAGAGTTTGGAGGAGGGAACAGAGAGGGGTGATTCAAATGCCTTGCTGTTTTGGGTTGCTTGTTCTCTGGAACGGTGGTAAAAATGTTATTAGAACACTTAATACCTAGATATGGGATAGTCCAGTACATTGATTCTGATCAGGGCACACACTTTACTTCTAAAATAATAAAATTATTATGTCAATAATTAGGCTTTCAGTGGGAATACCACACTCCGTGGCACCCACAAAGCTCGGAGAAAGTAGAAAGAATGAATCAAACAATAAAACAACAATTGGCTAAGTTAATGATCGAGACACAAATGCCCTAGACTAAATGCTTACCATTGGCACTTTTAAATATTAGAACTAAACTACACACTGAGACTGGATTATCACCATGTGAAATGTTATATGGCATGCCTTATTCTCAAGGGATGCCCTTAGGGAACAATGTAGTTGAGGATCGTAGTATCCAGAAATATATAATTACCATTGGTAGAAGATTAAAAGAGCTAAGAGCAACTGGGATGATGGCTCAGACACCACCTTTAGGATTTGCAATTCACCAGTTAAAACCAGGAGATAGGGTTCTAATAAAAACATGGAAAGAAGAAAGCTTATCTCCCCTCTGGGAAGGACCTTTTCTTGTTTTATTAAAAAGAAAACAACCAATATTTATTAACTGTTATCTATTAGTTGTTATCTATTAACAAGGAAACAGCTGTGAGAACTGCTGAAAAAGGATGGACACGTGTCGTGAGTAAAAGGTCCAGTGGAAGAGTGGAAAGTAACATCGGAACCAGGAGAAACTAAACTAACAGATGGACTTGAAGAAGCTTTCATCAGAGTATAAGCTAAGTTTCTGTGGGAATTTTATTGTAATTACTCCTTTATTGTAATTACTCCAAATTTATTGTAATTACTTCTGTAAAATTAGTAAACAAAGAACCTCTTGAATAGATACCTATTAAGGGGAGAGATTTATCAATAACAGGGATCAGTTAAGTGTTATTCCATGAAGGTACCGAGAAGGTACATCTGTAATGTACACCCCTTTAAGATTAGGGAAGAGGGCAAGACCGGATAGGGAACTGGTGCTGCGGCTAGGAAGGTCTGCCAAGGGCTGCAACCCCTTCGGGCTGTGACCGCCGAGCACTATGGCCCTTACCGGACCTCTTCTAGTCCTACTTGGGGTGAGTTTCTTGGCCCAAGCTATGGCCAACAACTGCAGTCAACTAGAAAAGGATGCTTGAGCTCCCAGACATTGGTGTATCATACTGT
>NW_023306693.1:0-2674 GCF_011077185.1 Oxyura jamaicensis
CTGGGGTGCCATGTCGCCATAGCACTTGCTTTTCAAGGCCCAGGATAGTGTTTCGGGCAGTGGCATGGGGCACAGGATATGTTTCCAGCCACCCAGTGGTTGCTTCCACCATTGTAAGTACGTGGCGCTTACCATTGCGGGTTTGAGGGAGTGTGATGTAATCAATTTGCCAGGCCTCTCCATATTTGTATTTCAGCCATCGTCCCCCGTACCAAAGAGGCTTTGACCGTTTGGCTTGCTTGATTGCAGCACATGTTTCACAATCATGAATGACCTGTGCTATAGTGTCCATGGTCAGGTCCACCCCTCGATCACGAGCCCATCTGTATGTTGCATCTCTGCCTTGATGGCCCGAGGTTTCATGGGCCCATCAGGCTACAAATAGTTCACCCTTATATTGCCAGTCCAGGTCCACCTGAGCCAGTTCAATCTTGGCAGCCTGATCCACCTGCTGGTTGTTTTGATGTTCTTCAGTAGCCCGATTCTTAGGCACATGGGCATCTACATGGCGTACCTTTACAACCAGGTTCTCTACCCGGGCAGCAATATCTTGCCATAATGCAGCAGCCCAAATGGGTTTGCCCCTGCGCTGCCAGTTGTTCTGTTTCCATTGCTGTAACCACCCCCAAAGGGCATTTGCTACCATCCACGAATCAGTGTATAGGTAGAGAACTGGCCACTTTTCTCGTTCAGCAATATCTAAAGCCAGCTGGATGGCTTTCACTTCTGCAAATTGACTCGATTCACCTTCTCCCTCAGCAGCTTCTGCAACTTGTCGTGTAGGACTCCATACAGCAGCTTTCCATCTCCGATGCTTTCCCACAATGCGACAGGACCCGTCAGTGAACAGGGCACATCTCTTCTCATTTTCTGGTAGCTTGTTGTACAGTGGAGCTTCCTCAGCACGGACCACCTCCTCCTCTGATGACATCCCAAAGTATTTGCCTTCTGGCCAATCCATAATCACTTCCAAGATTCCCGGACGACTGGGGTTTCCTATTCGAGCCCGCTGAGTAATCAGTGCAACCCACTTGCTCCATGTAGCATCAGTTGCATGGTGTGTAGAGGGGACCCTTCCTTTGAACATCCAGCCTAGTACTGGCAGTCGGGGTGCCAGGAGGAGCTGTGCTTCAGTACCGACCACTTCCGAAGCAGATCGACCTCCTTCATATGCCGCCAATATCTCCTTTTCGGTTGGAGTGTAGCGGGCCTCAGATCCTCTGTATCCCCGACTCCAAAACCCTAGGGGTCGACCTCGAGTTTCCCCAGGTTCTTTCTGCCAGAGGCTCCAGGTGGGGCCATTTTCCCCAGCTGCGGTGTAGAGCACATTCTTTACATCAGGTCCTGTTCGGACTGGCCCAAGGGCTACTGCATGAACTATTTCCTGCTTAATTTGTTCAAAAGCTTGTCGTTGCTCAGAGCCCCATTCAAAATCATTCTTCTTACGGGTTACTTGGTAGAGCGGGTTTACAATCAGACTGTAATTTGGAATGTGCATTCTCCAAAACCCCACGACACCTAGGAAAGTTTGTGTTTCCTTTTTGCTAGTTGGTGGAGACATAGCTGTTATTTTGTTGATCACATCCATTGGGATTTGACGACGTCCATCTTGCCATTTTATTCCTAAAAACTGGATCTCTCGTGCAGGTCCTTTAACTTTACTTTGTTTTATGGCAAAACCGGCCTTCAGAAGGATTTGGATTATTTTCTTCCCTTTCTCAAAAACTTCCTTTGCTGTGTTACCCCACACAATGATGTCATCGATGTACTGCAGGTGTTCAGGAGCTTCCCCCTGCTCCAGCGCAGACTGGATCAGTCCATGGCAAATGGTAGGGCTGTGTTTCCACCCCTGGGGCAGCCGATTCCAAGTATATTGGACTCCCCTCCAAGTAAAGGCAAACTGTGGCCTGCACTCTGCTGCTAGAGGGATGGAGAAAAATGCATTAGCGATATCAATTGTGGCGTACCACTTGGCTGCCTTTGATTCCAGTTCGTACTGGAGTTCTAGCATATCCGGCACTGCAGCACTCAGTGGTGGTGTGACCTCATTCAGGCCACGATAGTCCACGGTTAGCCTCCACTCACCATTAGACTTCCGCACTGGCCATATGGGACTATTAAAAGGTGAATGAGTCTTGCTGATCACTCCTTGGCTCTCCAGTTGACGAATTAGCTCATGGATGGGAATCAGGGAGTCTCGGTCGGTGCGATATTGCCGCCGGTGCACAGTTGTAGTAGCAATTGGCACTTGTTGTTCTTCGACCCTCAGCAACCCCACAACGAAAGGGTCCTCTGAGAGACCAGGCAAGGTAGACAATTGTTCAATGCCCTCTGTCTCTAAGGCAGCTATGCCAAAAGCCCAGCGAAACCCTTTTGGGTCCTTAAAATATCCTCTTCTAAGTTAGTCTATGCCAAGGATGCATGGAGCATCCGGGCCAGTCACAATACGGTGTTTTTGCCACTCATTCCCAGTTAGACTCAGTTCAGCTTCCAATACAGTTAATTGCTGGGATCCTCCCGTCACTCCATAAATACTGATGGGTTCTGGCCCCTTATAGCCTGATGGCATTAGAGTACATTGTGCACCGGTGTCTACTAAAGCTTTATACTTCTGTGCGTCTGACGTGCCAGGCCATCGAATCCACACAGTCCAATAAACTCGATTGTCCCTTTC
>NW_023306694.1:0-2046 GCF_011077185.1 Oxyura jamaicensis
TGTCCCCATCCACTTTACATTGTCCCCTCAAGTATTTATAAAGGCTGCTAAGATCCCCTCTCAATCTCCTCTTCTCTAGGCTAAAGATGTTGCCTCTCTCCACGCTACCCCAGCCCGAGAGACAACATCTATTGGCTGCCTAGACATCTGTTCCCCAAGCAGGGACACCAGAGACGGACACTATGTGTCTGGCTCAAGTGCCAATTTATTGCTGCGTAACATAGCCTCTTATACCCGTACACGCAACCGCCCCAGATACTTGTGACCCCTTACACCACCCACTGTCCCTCCCACTTTTCCCCACATCTCCTCCCTCCTTATGCCATGTCATGCCCCCTTTTGTCGTACCCCCTTTTTCCCATTGCGAAGCGGATTATCATAGTACGGCTCTAGCTATAAGCGATCATTCTCTTCTTCCTGTGGTAAGCACTGCCATCCATTACTGAGAAGCAGGTTAATACTCACCGTTTGCAGGACTAGCTTTTCAAGCAGCTGTTTCAGTAGTCGAAAAAGCAGAGGCAGAAAAAGTGTGCCGGCACCCAGCAAAATCAACACCCATAGTGCAGTTGACAAGAGGGAGATCAGCCACGAGCCTGGTGTCCTTAGCCAATCTAACCAGTCCTTCCCCCACCAGTTTCGGTTAAGGCAGTCTCCATACGTGCTCTCCAACAATTTTACAACCGCGTTCTTGGCTCCTTCGATGGCCGTTGTTGCGTTCTTCTTCCAGTCGATACAACAGAACCCTTTGACACCAGCATCTTCCAACTCAGAGTAGTCGATTCCTGTTCAAGTAAGCAAATAATCTACAGCCAACCTAGTTGAGGATAGACCTTCCTCAAGAGCTCCCATGCCGTCAATGAGATTCACCAAAGCATCCGCCGTGCGGTTAGCATTTTTTAGTGCCCAGCAAGCTAGCCGCTCAATTGCCTTAGTATTTCGGACGATTTGCAGCCATATAAAGAGCATCTCAACAATTGTTTGCGCTCAGGTATTCAAATACCATCCATCATCGCAGTCTGGACCTAGCGTAGGGTCTTTCAGCGAGCGCTTGTGACGGCTCCCTGTCCCAGCCATAGCCTTCTTGATGTCATCAGGTGCAAGCGGACTGAACGCTAATGTCCCAAGTGTGCAGGGTCCGCCATATGCTTTAGAAGGAATAATCAAGTAAGCCTGGCCATCTCCACTAAGCAGAAAACAGCGAGAAGAGAGCTCGCAGGAGCAAAGCATGTGGGCATAGCTCCAGAGTATCCAATCCTCCCCCCTCCTTAAGTGCCCGAAGATGCTCCTTGAGGGTCTGGTGCACCCGCTCCACAATCGCCTGACCTTGGCTGTTGCCAGGGATACCCCTAATGAGCCTAATACCCCATGCCACACACTACCAGACAAAGGCATGACTAACGTAGGCAGGACCATTGTCAGTCTTTAGGGTGACTGGCACTCCCAGGACTGCAATGGCCATGTGAAGTGCAGCAATACACTGTTTTGCTTTCTGGCCTGTGCTGGCAGTAGCCCACATGAGACCACTGCACTTGTCAACGGCTACATGCAAGTATTTCAGCTGCCCGAAGGGTGCAAACTCTGTGACATCCATCTGCCACAGCTCATTCAGGTGGAGACCCCGAGGGTTAATGCCAGCAGGCATGGGCATTACAAGCGGTATTACAAGCACAGCAAGCTGCCACTATATTCCTCACTTTTGATAGGGGCAGATTAAATTGCTGGTGCAAAGCGAGGGCGGACTGATGGAACTGGCAGTGGGACTGGGCTGCCACTGCTTGAAGGTCGAGCACACAGCAGGCAGCATCTGCCACCCAGTTTCACTCTGTGATAAACCCAGGGATCTCAGTGTGACTATGTACGTGTTGGATAAACACAGGCCAGGGTCTTTTTGAGAGGGCATTGTATAACAATGTAGCAGTTACAGTGTGGGGGTGTTGTACAGGAGTGACAAAACTGTGCTGCTCAAAAGCAATACTGGCTATCTGTGATAATATTCAAAGGCTCGTTTGAGAAGCGTGCCAAGGCAAGCAACACAGCTCTCAACTC
>NW_023306695.1:0-2859 GCF_011077185.1 Oxyura jamaicensis
CACTCTCCAACAGTTTCATGTCCTTTTTATACTGTGGTGCCCAGAACTGCACACAGTACTCGAGGTGAGGCCGCACCAGCGCAGAGTAGAGCGGGACAATCACCTCCCTTGACCTACTAGCGATGCCGTTCTTGATGCACCCCAGGATACGATTGGCCCTCCTGGCTGCCAGGGCACACTGCTGGCTCATATTCAACTTGCTGTCTACCACGACCCCCAGATCCCTCTCTTCCAGGCTGCTCTCCAGCGTCTCATCGCCCAGTCTGTACATGCAGCCAGGGTTTCCCCGTCCCAGGTGCAGGACCCGGCACTTGCTCTTATTGAACTTCATGCGGTTGGTGATCGCCCAGCTCTCCAACCTGTCCAGATCCCTCTGCAAGGCCTTTACGCCCTCATTTGAGTCCACAACTCCTCCAAGTTTGGTGTCATCAGCAAACTTGCTCAAAATACCCTCTATTCCTACATCCAGATCATTTATAAAAATATTGAAAAGTACCGGCCCTAAAATGGAGCCTTGAGGGACCCCACTGGTGACCGCCCGCCAGCCTGACGCAGCTCCATTTACCATAACCCTTTGGGCCCTGCCCGTTAGCCAATTGCTCACCCATCGTATGATGTTTTTATTTAGCTGTATGGTGGACATTTTGTCCAGTAGGATCCTATGGGAGACCGTGTCAAAAGCCTTGCTGAAGTCCAAAAAAATCACATCAGCTGGTTTCCCTTGGTCCACCATACGGGTGATCTTATCATAAAAGGAAATCAAGTTAGTTAGGCAGGACCTACCCTTCACAAACCCATGCTGGCTGGGACCAATGACTGCTTTGTCCCCCAGGTGCGCCTCAATAAGTCCGAGAACCAACTTCTCCATGATTTTACCAGGCACTGACGTGAGACTGACAGGCCTGTAATTGCTAGGGTCTTCTTTCTGACCCTTCTTGAAAATTGGCACAACATTTGCCAGCTTCCAGTCTACCGGGACCTCTCCAAATTCCCAGGATCGTTGAAAAATAATTGATAGAGGTTCCGCGATGACATCCGCCAGCTCTTTCAGCACCCGGGGATGAATCCCATCCGGACCCATGGACTTGTAGGGATCCAGGTGGAGTAGCAAATCCCGCACTCGTTCAGGGTCAGTTGGGAGTTTGTCATCCCCACCGTCCCGGTCCTCCAGCTCAGGGCACCCTGGGTCCCGAAGCCCATCATCGGCATTGAAGACAGAGGCAAAGAAGGCGTTAAGCGTCTCTGCTTTGCCTACGTCATCGTCTGTGAGGAGACCTTCCCTATCAAGGAGCGGCCCTATGTTTTCTTTAGTTCTCCTTTTTCCATTTACATATCTAAAAAAACCCTTTTTATTTTCTCTCACAGACACAGCCAGCTTCAACTCTAGCTGTGCTTTGGCCACTCGAACTTTCTCCCTACAAACACGAACAGCATCCCTGTATTCTTTCCATGACGCCTGGCCCTCCTTCCAGTAGCGAAACACTCTCTGTTTCCGCCTAATCTCCATTAGAATGTTCCTGGTCAGCCACGCCGGCTTCCTGCCCCGCCTGCCTGACTTGCGATATTTTGGAATTGCCTTATCTTGTGCTTCTAGGAGGCATCGCTTAAAGAGTGACCAGCACTGGTGGACATCGAGGCCTTCAAGAGCAGTTTCCCAGGGGACCTTACTGACTAGTTCCCTGAGCAGCCTGAAGTCCGCTTTCCCCATATCTAGGGATGAGGTTTTGGTGGCGCTTTTCCTTCTGTCACCATAAATGTTGAACTCAACCACTTCATGGTCGCTATGACCGAGGCGGCCACCAATCACCACATCTCCCACCAGACCCTCTCTGTTTTCTAGCAACAGGTCTAGGAGGGCACCTTTCCTAGTTGGCTCCGTTAGCACCTGTACCAAGAAGTTATCATCTAGGTGCTTCATGAACCTCCTGGACTTGCTCGTGTCAGCCGTGTGGCACTCCCAGTTAACGTCCGGCAAGTTGAAGTCCCCCATAAGGACAAGGGGAGTTAATCTCGAGGCCTCTCTTAGTTCTGTAAAGAATAATTTATCGGCGCTATCGTCCTGGCCAGGCGGTCTGTAATAGACTCCCACAACTACATCCCCTTTATTAGTTCGTCCCTTGATCCTTACCCAGAGGCTCTCAACTTTGCCATCGCCAACCTGAAGTTCCACACAGTCCAGCCCCTGCTTCACATACATCGCCACCCCACCACCTCGCCTACCCTGCCTGTCCCTCCTGAAGAGCCTGTAACCATCTATCGCAACACCCCAGTCACAGGACTCATCCCACCAGGTTTCGCTTATGCCGATGATGTCGTAGTTGCGGGACTGGGCCAGGACTTCTAGCTCATCTATTTTATTCCTCATACTGCGTGCGTTTGTGTAAAAGCACTTCAGGTGCGTCTCCTTACACTCAGCACCTTGTGGATCTGACCAAAGGCCCCCACTGGCACACAGCCCCTCTGATTCTAGCGTACCATCCCTTAGGTCTTCACCGGCTCGCCTGGTTTTAGCCCCTTCCCCCTTCGACTCTAGTTTAAAGCCCTATCTATCAGCCCTGCCAACTCCTGACCTAAGATCCTTACCCCTCTCCGAGAGAGGCGCATCCCATCCGGTGCCATCAGGCTCGGTGTAGCATAGACCTTCCCATGATCAAAGAAACCAAAATTCTGCCGGTAATATTTAGTGGAGAGGATGTAACACAGTTAGGATCAGAATATTTATATGCTTATATAACTGAACTTCAGAAACAATTAAATAAAGTACATAAATTGATTTTAGGGACCAGGGCTAGAGGGTTGGATCAACCAGTCGGAGAGCCAGTGACCTCCCTTTTGTTCCAAAACTGTTGAGACTGTATG